>NC_090252.1:15106701-15109201 GCF_037325665.1 Littorina saxatilis | reverse complement strand
CTGCTGCCCACAGCTTTGTGGATGGTTCACCTAAAGCTTGACAACCAAGAGGTAAAGGCATTTGCTGATTTTCGTTAAAGTGTTGACATCCAAAACAAAACAACATTAATTATGGAGAACTTAACTTTAAGACGATTATGGAACATACAGGCTACATTTTGCTATCCTGTCTAAAATAATTGAAATACAGGGTGACACACAAAAAGACGGTCATCACCAAAAGTCGAATAACTTTAGAAATGGTATTTAGATCAACACAAGACTTCAGCCACATTAGGTCAAGCCTATGTAGCAGACATCCCCAAAGTGTCAAGTCTGTACTACAAAAACTCTTTGTTTCACTGGCGCACAAAAATGTGCTCTATATGAGCTCCCCGGCGCTGCAGGCACACTTGGATCAGGGGGCAAAAAAACAGGTCATCACCTAAACTTGAATAACTTTTAAAATAATTAATCAATTCAGATTTACCAAGTGGAACCAATGTTCTATGAGTGTACCAAATTTGAGCTTCGAGATGGCATGGACTACGGAGGAAAATACATTTATAGTTGAGGCATATTTTCGGCTGAAGTCAATCCATGCATGCAGCTCAATTGCAATTCAAAGAACGGTTCGGATGTCGTTTGTTTGTTTGTTTGTTTATTTGTTGCTTAACGTCCAGCCGACTACGCAGAGCCATATCAGGACGAGGAAGGGGGGGATGAAGGGGGCCACTTGTCAAGCGATTCCTGTTTACAAATGCACTAACCCATTACTTGTGTCCCAGCAGGCTTTAGTAAAACTAAATTAATACCTACTGGAAGATTACCAGTTTCCAGTATGTTAAAATAGGCTTAACCTATCTACTGCTGGACTTACATCAGAACACTAACAGATTAAACTATACATGAATCGCGAGACAAGCGGAAAGAGAAGAGATTTTTTGGAAAAAATACAGGTGAATGAGCAATAAGGCAGAAAAAAGAAAAGAATTCACGAAGAAAAAGAGAGCATGACAGGAAAGAGGAACCAAAAATCTACCTAACAGCAAACTAGAAAGCTCCTGCGGTTCCAAAAACAGGAGGGGCTTTTAATTTCATAACCGCAGTGCCCCACTGCGGGATTCGGATGTCGTGAATTTCCTGTCCACTCAATGATCTACAGATGGGTCAACAAGTTCAGAACCCATGGGACTGTGCGTAACCTCAATGGTAAAGACACTAACAGACAATCACACTCTGGACGACCGATATCATCAAGGACACCACCACATGACCGTTATTTGTGTGTGTCACCCTGTACAATGAAAGTGCTAATCAATACATCTTTGTCCCTCCGTATGTGCCTGTGTGTTTTTGCTGGGAAAGGGGGGGGGGAGGGGTCGGGGGCAAACTAATTAGCAAAACGAAACTGTTTCAATAAATATGTATACCTTTTTTGTCTTGGACATAAAAGATGATGTAATCTTCTCCCAGTTCGTTGTACACCTCAGCTCTGTAGTGTCCTGTAAGATTTGACAATTGATGTAGGCTGACGTCACAGTTGACAATGTACTCGGTCACTAGATCCTGTTTGCACTCCGCTGTAAAACTGTCCGATACATCCCGTCCTGACCCGAATGTCTGACTACCAAGATGGACGAAGACAAACCGATCAGGAACAGGGTACGCTGCCAGCTGGAATGACAATCGCCCTTCTTCCATTATCAGAATGGTGTGGGAGTTTTTTCTTGGTGGACCTGGACAAAGAATTGTGAACTGGAATTATGACCAGTGCTTGTGTGTGTGTGTGTGTGTGTGTGTGTGTGTGTGTGTGTGTGTCCGTGCGTGCGTTCGTGCGTGTGTGTGTGTGTGTGTACGTGTGTGTGTGTGTGTGTGTGTGTGTGTGTGTGTGTGTGTGTGTGTGTGTGTGTGTGTGTGTTTGTGCGTGAGTGTGTCGAGATAAATGTGCCGTGATGTCATTATCCCTCTTACAAGAAAACAAACTTACATAGTACGTTTAACAGAATCTTCTTCGAGTCTGGACGAACAATTCCATTTGTAGATGTACAGGTGTAGGTTCCCATATCACGACAACGTACTGCGTCTAGTTCCAACACTGCCTTCAGGGTTCCGTCCATTAATTTGTGATATTGAATGACACCGGTGTCAAAAGGGTTGAAGCCGTGTGTGATGATTACGTCTGTAGGCACTGGCCGACCAGTTACAGTGCAAGTCAGGTTGAGAGTCACTCTGTCCTTTCCATTCACCGTCACCGTCTCATTTGTGTTGTTCAGTGTCATGCTTGTTATTACTGCTCTATCTAAGGAAAACACAATTGAAATAAGCACTCGACAGATGCCTTTAAAAGCAGGTCTTTGTGATCGGGTCGTTAATCGCAAAAGCAGTTAAATGGCTGAAAAGAACATGTATTCACTTATCATTTTCTGCAAATATATTGATTTCTACATCAGAAAGTGTCTCTACAGCGGAACATACTATGAAGACACCGGTGAAATCAAGTTAACAAAAGCAAGGTTCC
>NC_090252.1:15069201-15104201 GCF_037325665.1 Littorina saxatilis | reverse complement strand
CTAATCTTCCAACCTGTCCTTCTAACATAATGTCATCTGACGACAAGTCTAAAACAAAAACAAACAACAAAACAAAACATGGTAGCATTGCATCGTTAAACGGGGCCATAAACGGGCTGTTTAGTTTCAAGAAGAAGGGGGAGGGAGTCAAGGAAGTACACATTCAGATTAAATTCACATATATACAATGAAAAACTTAAGAGCATTGCATACATAATCAGAATACTCAATAAAACAAGATTTCAGGGGGCAGTTTATATTGTCATCAAGTGTGTGTGCACTCGCCGTTTAAAGGCTTTTACAAATGTGGATCGTTTGATTTCAATTGGGAAAAAAGTTCCACAGAGATGATCCTGAAAAAGCAAAGCTTGAATTATACAGATCTATACGAGGAATTGGTGGGAGTAAACTGTGAGACCCATACCTCTCCGTAACGTGTGTAAAATACGATTGCACATATTTGGGCACATCACCATGAACTATTTTAAACATAAAGACAGCCTTTTTGTATGCAATATGGGTTTTGAGAGGAAGGAATTTAAGGCTGTTTTACTTCATTTCTGTTGTCATCTGCGGTTCATGCAGAATAAGCTTAGCAGCACGACGGTACAAAGAATTGAGTTTAAGTAAGTGAACATTACTGCAGCCCATTTAGGAACCTACGCTAAACAAGATGGCGCCAGCTTCCAATCAGAGTTAGCTTAGGCAACGAAGGATTTGGACGTCATCGGAGAGTCATATTACAGAAGTAATTGTATAGCGGTTGAACATACGCAATTTGGCTCGATTTTATAGACGGAGAGGCTTGAAGAGAATAATAATAACTAATTCCACACCCGAAATCAGACTAGAATTGTCGTAATAACGCACACTTTATTGTTTTCTGTTGTGTGTAGCCGGATGACGCCATCGCTCATGGGGCAGGCAACTCCCATGAACCCTTCACCAGAGTGAAGCCCTTTTTGTTGTCATTAGTTACATGCTCGATTGAACAACGCGATCAACGAAAGCAGACACAAAAGAGCAAAATCAATCCTGCAGTTCTGTGATTAGTTCGCGTACCTAAAAATCTAACCGGTCGCAATAATGAATCATTCATCACAGATGCCATGAGCCGCCTGCTTCATGTCGTACGAACGGACATGCACGTAACGAAAACAGGGTTTATGTGTGTTTGCCATTTCATTTCATCATCGACAGTTACACCAAGTATGCAATGTTCTTTATCTTGCTGTATTTGAGTTGTCCCTAAGGACAGTTGTAATTTCAGAGGACATATAGATCTGATACTTTTGTCTCGTGGTAATAACAATCAGGGTGCAATATCATGGCATTATACGTGCACCACTTAGCAACCTCGTCCAAAGTGTTCTGAAGTGAGGAATTTACGGATTCCAACGAGGTATTACTGGTATGAATATTGTCACGGATTGGTGACACGAGAAGAAATCAGACTCTAACAGGGCTTGCGCCAAGAGTCGACTTCTTCTAGAAATCATGTTTCGCCCGCCCGTGTCAAACGCAGACAGCCGCTGAGCCGGTGTAGCAGCCTATTTTGACACAGACCAGTTCGTCCGGGAGGTCATTCTGGGCTAGTCAGTTTTGACCCCCCCCTAGTCAATTTTGACCCCCCTTCAAACTTCAAGAATGAGTACATTAAGACCTTTGGAAACAATATTAATGCATACATGTATACAACTACGTATATCTAAGGTTTGAGGGGGGGGGGAGGGGGGGGGAGGTCATTCTGGACTAGAATGACCTCCCGGTCAAAATCAGCTAGCCCAGAATGAACCCCCGGCCAAAATTGACTAGGCTTTGAAGCTGAAATCCGATCCAATTGTCCGGACTTTGTCAAAGATCGCTCGATCAAAATTGCAATCAATTTGGTTGAAAAATGAAGGTGTGACAGTGCTGCCTCAGCGTTCACAAAAAGACGGATATGACGTCATCAAAGACATCTATCCAAAAACTGGAAAAAACAACGTCCGGGTATATTATACCCAGGAACTCTCATGTGAAGTTTCATAGAGATAGATCGGTCCAGTAGTTTTCTCGGAATCACTTTATACACACACACACGCACATTTATACACTCACACATACATACACCACCACCACCCTCGTCTCGATTGTTTATCTATGTTAAAACATTTAGTCAAAACTTGACTAAATGTAAAAAGGAGCACCGCTCACCAAAGGCACAATAGTGGAATGCGAATGACCTGCGTTTGTCATTTTGCATTTATTTTATCGCCTGTGACACGGACCCTGACACGCGTTACCTCTGCATTTTACGCCGGTGACAGCTAGGGACCCCAAGGACATTAAAAAGACATGTTGTTTTGGTGCATCTGTCACAAAAATCATTCCTCTAGTTATGTCACCATACACTGTAAGTTGACGTGTTCCACTTTTGAACACACTCATTGTGACAAGATGTGAATAATGTGCGACATGGTATATAGCCTAACTCTAACGGAAAATAATTATAACACACATGGTAAGCACGAAATAGTGTTTACAATATGTTCTAGCTACTTTTTCAAGTATTCCACACAATGTTTACAACTGGTTACTGGAGCCAGATCGAAAGGGCAGCCCAGGACCGTGTCGTATGGAGAATTGTCGTCGATGGCCTATGCTCCCCCGGGGGTTCATAATGGCCTAAGTAAGTAAGTACACAAAAAAAAGGTGTGTTCAAAAGTAGAACTATTTAGTTTTGTACACGATTTATACGAGTTGCTTTCTTAAAGACTAAACTGGGAGCGAAGCCGAGCTTTTCAGAATTTGAAAAAGCAACGAGTTAAAATCGGTTACGACACAACAAGCCATATACAATTATGTTGATCATATATACTGTACTTGTGTGCCTTCTGCTCGAAACATCCCGGAGTCGATGCGTTCACATTGAAGAACCTTGTCCTCGTACAAAGCCTCGTGCAAATCGAAGCAAAACAATTTCACTCCAGAAAGTGTAGCGGGCCGTGCCAGTTAAAACACTGTGTCGAATGGAAACAGCAGAGGCATACTGACGTTTGGTGACTTTGGCATCACGAGCTGTGGAAAATCAGGTCCCCGCCAGACTAGTTTGACACGACCTCATTTACATGATATACACACGTGTGATTTGAACAATATTGCTATCTAATGAGTGGGCTTGCTCCCGTATGTAAAACAAAACCATGTATTTTCCAAATGTGTTAGGCTGGAGACGGAATGTTGTGTACCTTTATCTTGGCCTGACAAACAGTCTCGGCAAAACAGAAGTGCTCCGTCAACCTGCACAACACATCAACCGCCCTGCATCGACTATCACAATACGTCGCGGATCCTGTTGATCAAAAATGTTGACTCGATCCCTAACACTGATCGGTCCGCCTCAATAATGACTTCTTCAGAAAATCTAGTCATTGTGACACACAGCCTGACCATTACTGTCCGGTCTCGAATAGCAGCTAGCATCTGCTGAAGAGACATTAAACCCCAAAAACCAACCAACCAACCAACCGTTACTGTCAGATGTCTGCTTCAGCCCCACTTTCTTTCGGCGTTCCTCAAGGTTCAGTACTCGGTCCCATCCTTTTCATCATGTACACTAAGCCCCTCTCCACACTGATTCAAAACCATTCTGTTTTAAATCAGTCTTTTGCTGATGACACCCAGCTGTATAAACCCAGTCCCCCTGCAGAGACACATTCCGCCATCCAGACCATTCAGACATGCATCACTGATGTTAAATCTTGGATGGTCGAAAACAAACTTAAGCTGAATGATGATAAGACTAAAGTCTTACTGTGCAAAAAGAAGAACACTACATTTCCCTCTCCCCAACCTGTTTCTGTTCAAGTAGGCAACACCGACATTCTTTTCTCACCATCAGCTAAAAACCTTGGATGCACCCTTTCATCTGACATGACCCTTAACAAACATATATCTTTAGTCTGTAGAGCAGCTTATTTTGAGCTTCGTAAGATCAGCACCATTCGCCACACACTCTCCTCTCAAACAACTATTATTATTATTATTATTATTATTATGGTGAGCTTATATAGCGCGAAACCACAAGTGCTCTTCGCGCTTTACATATTAATTTCTTCCGTTTGAAATGGAATTTTTTACAGACAGACAGACAAACAGACATTTTTTTACACACAATATATAACGCATTCACATCGGCCAGTAAACTTCAAGCCTGTTAGGCGAACATTCACTTTTCACGGCCTTTGTCTGTGCCTTTGTTCTTTCTAAACTTGACTACTGCAACTCTCTTCTCTCTGGCTGTCCTCTGTACCTCCTGCATAAACTACAAAAAGTCCAAAACTCGGCAGCACGCCTCATTCTCAAAGCACGAAAACGAGATCACGCAACACCACTTCTTCGCACACTGCACTGGTTACCTATTCCAGCCCGCATTAACTACAAACTGTCCACCCTCTGCTTTAACTTCTTTTCTGGCTCGTCTCCTGCTTACTTCTCTGAACTCCTCACCGTCTATTCTCCAGCAAGACAACTCCGTGCCTCTTCTGACTGTCGCATCCTTACCATTCCACACACCAAAACCAAAACATACGGACAACGCACTTTCACTTTCTGCGCACCCACACAATGGAATTCTCTCCCCTTTCACATCCGCCACTCTCAGTCACCCCAAGCATTCAAACGAGCACTTAAATCACACCTCTTCAAGAAATAGAACCCCTGATTTTGTTTTCTCAGTCCATCAGTAGGCTACATGTAGTGTATTTGTTGTTTTAGTGATAATGTGATAATGTATACACACATCTAGGGCTGTTTTCAGTATTGTTGATAACATGTTTTGTTTGATTAAGGGTATTCAGCTGGTATTTCCTTGTTTTCACTACCTATTTTATTCATGTTTTTATTACTTAGTTAGTGGAAGAATTGTTTTGTAATGTATGTTTGATGGTGTATGCTTTTAATTAAGCGTTGTTGACTATGAATGTAGATGTAAATGCTTGTATAACTGTGTTTTAATTTTAAATGTGTCAAGCGCAAAGAGCATAATTGTAAAGTTATGATGTTGCGCTATATAAATGCTCATTTATTATCATTATTATTACTGCCCCTAACCGCCAGAAATTTACTGTCAACCACAGTATGAAATTCACTGCCATGCAATCACAGCCTAAAGTTTACTGTCAACCATAACCTAACGTTCGCTGTCACACACAGCCTGACGTTCACTGTATTGTGGGTTGTTCACAAATGTTGTCTTCACAACACTGATCTGTCCACTTTCAGCAGCGTCTCTGTAACAAATCGTCCTCCTTGGAGACTACCCACGTCACTTCTTTACGTCATATTCCTAATTACGTTTTATCAGAAGTAGCGTCTTTTTCTATGCAGTAGAACACAAACCACGTGGACAGACTATCTAGAAGCCTGGATTCGACACCATATACGATTCCCAACTTGCTGACATCCACAGCTGTAAGTGTACTTGGGAAGCACCATATTATCTAGTGATGGCTCCTGACGCACGTATCAGCAAAGCAAGCAGGCCAGGCATTGAAGAGACTTCGGAACAGAGTGCTCAACCAGCACAACATATACCTGTCAACGAAGCAAAACGTGTACAACGAATGCAGTGGTTCTCCCCTCTCTCCTCAGTGGATGCAACATGTGGACATTGTACTAGAGGCACGTCAAGAACCTGGAACACTTCCACATGCGAGCCATCCGCTCCATACTTGGAATCACTGACAGGACCGGATCAGCAACGTGGAAGTGCTGGAGCTCCGACGGGTGGGGCATGTAATCCGCATGGAAGAGCACTGCATGCCCAGGCGCCGACTGTATGGATAACTTTTATACAGAAAAAGAAGCCAAAGCCGACCAAACAAACGATACAAAGACTCAGTCAAAGCAAATCCCAAGTGGTGCAAAATCAAACCAAAGGAGTTGGAGGAACATGCCAAAGAATGATCGAGCTGGCAAGCCCTAGTCCACAACGTTGAGGAGGTCCGATGTAAAAAAAAAACTGTTGCTGCAAGAAAGCAACGCCACAGCGTAACACCTGCAGTGACCAAAGCTGACTTCCAGTGCCCCTTAATAATGTTACAGACTGGACTTGCACAACCACCTCCGTGTACATCAATGACCTGCAGTGACCACAGCTGGCTTCCAGTGCCCTTCTGTTACAGACTTACACGACCGGCCCCCGTAGCGCAGTGGTTAGCGCATCGGGCTGCGGGCCGGGAGGTCGTGGGTTCGAATCCCATCAGGGTCATGTGTTTTTTTTGGGCTACGGTCGGCCCCTACCCAGAGTGGAAGTGCTATAGTTCCTATGGGAAGGCTGGGATCACACAGCCGAGTGTCATTCACTTAACGACTTTGAGGGTGCTCAGGTTCTGTATACTCAGGTGCGGCAGTTCTCGGGCCTGGTTGACGCCAGGATATATTATGACTAATCGTAGAGTGCTGCCCTGTCACGTAGTCTCAAAAACCAAATTGGAAATCCAAAGCATCATTATAATCATCCTCATCTCATTAATCATCCAAAATATAAATTGTCCTTGCTCTTGTGGCCCTTCATGCCCGGAGCTCTCATGGTGACCTTGGTCTCAGTGTTCCTGTTCGATCCTTCCCTGAATAGTAGTTCTGCTGTCAGTCTTCAACGTGTGACGTTCTGGGGGGTCGACGGAGGAACGTGGTGGCTCTCTGCTCTCTGGAGGGGACCCACACTCAGTCTGGCTCCGCGACTTAAAGTCAATGTCGTTTGTAGGGGGCATAGTAGGTAGTGGGCTGCGTCCGTTAGCTCGGGACAGACCCACTACTGAACACCGTCGAAGTGACTCAGCAGAAGTGCAGTGTCATCTTCCGAGGGTAGTCTACCGCAGCGACCCGACATCCTCCCCTGGAGCATCTGTAAAATCGACAAGTCTGGCAGCGGAACGAATTTCAGAGGTGGTTGGAGCAGCGAGTGCAAAGCGGTGTGAGAGCACAACGGGACAAAGACAAAAAAAAAAAAAAAAACGAAAAAAAAAAAAAAAAAAACCCACAAGAAATACACAAAACAGCGGAACGAAAGAAACTGTCCTGCATAGATGATTTAGCTTTCGCCGCGTATGTATAACTTGCTAAATTGGCAATTGTGTGGGTACCCTTTTTCGGGCGGCGGTAACGTGACTTTTAAAAACGAAAATCTTTGCAAATGTATGAAAATAATCCCTGGCAGTGCGGCCTCAAGTTTTTCAAACAAGGAAAATTACGTCATCGACACTTTGGGGAAAAAAAGGAATGGGGATATTATGTGGGATATTTTTTATCAAAGTTTCATAATTATCTGTCTGACTGGGGGGGGGGGGTACCAGTACGCATACACATAAGACATGCATATACCCTATTAAGTCCCTCTCTATCGTAGTCTATTGCGTTACATTCACTCAATACACATGTCAACTACATATTTAAATGAACTACATAATATGTTTGGTGAGATCGAGTCTATTCTGTATAAACTTTTACCTGAGTCTGTATTTCCATTCAAAATTAATGCTCATTCGAAAAGGTAACTTACATTCGACGTTCAACAGAATCTGCTTCGAGTCCGACCCAACAATCCCGTTTGTAGCAGTACAGGTGTAGGTTCCCATGTCATGACAACGCACTGCCTTCAGTGTCAGCACTGCCTGCTTGGTCCCGTTCCCTGTGCTCCGATATTGAACATCGCTTGAGTTAAATGTACTGTTGCCATGGGTGATGGATATGTCCTTGGGCACAGGTCGACCAGACACGGTACACGTGAGGATTACTTTGTCGCCTCCATTCACTGTCACCGGTTCGGTTGTGTTGTTCAGTGTAAGGCTTGTTATCACTGCTCTGTCTGAAAGTAAGAAACACTATCCCATCAGTTTTGATTCACGTCTTTAGGTAGACTAGATACGCCCACTAGTAAAACATTAAACAGTGTGCAGTATTCAGGGCCGGACCCAGGGGGGGGTTCCAGGGGTTCCGGAACCCCACCCTTGGAAAAAGCATGTACCTTGCTTTGAGTGGGTTTTTTTTTTTTACTAGTTTTAGCACCAAAACAATGCTGCTCTTAACCCTCAAAACAAGGCCCAGATTGCACAGATTTTAACCGTTTTTCAAAAATTTTCCGGGGGAGCATGCCCCCGGACCCCCCTAGTTCGCGCGCCTGCAAAGCATGTGGCTTCGCCACTTCGCTGATTTGCCCCCCCAAAAAAGGAGGAACCCCCCCCCCCCCTTACAACTCATTTGGTCCGGCCCTGGTATTGGTAGTAGTTGTATTGTAATGATACGTGTATTCCGTTTGTGTAATTTCATTCACGAAGCGCGTAAAGTATGATTGTTGAAACTGCCTTAAAATAATGTGTGTTTTTTGTCTTTAGCCTGCTTTGTTTTGCGTAAGAACAAAATAACGTGTCAAAGTGAGCATTATGGCAATGGATGTACACATATGTTGTATTTTTATGAACGTCAATCAGTGATTCTATTGGCAACATATTCAAATACTAAGACAAATCAGTGTGCAGCAACCTGTGTTGTGAGTCTCTCTTTAATATAATGCATTGACCGGCCACCTGCAATGTTCAGGCAGGTTTGCAATGGCCCAAGAGTGTCCGTTCATGGGAGGGACTGCTGTACCTTACTTGTTTTGGTGAACCCATTTGTTCAGAGAAACAAGTGTGTGAACCCATTTTATGCGGGTTTAAACGAACACTCATATACGCTTTCTAATTGTAAGTTTTAGTCGATTATTACATATAGTTTATATATATTACATATAAGCTTTTACATTTTCCAAACTTCCAATTCAAAATATATCAACTCAAAGTTGAGGATCATTTTGAATAAAACAAAGATGAAATTATGAGTGTTGGTTTCGTGTTTGTTACATGACGTGTCAGAAAGCTTAATCTATTTGTTCTTTTTCTGAGCCTATTATGTCCGAGAATGGGTACAGAAAACGATTTAGAAAGCTTCAAACAAAGCGAATCGGTTGTGTGTGCTTCCATTGTTTGGATATAGTACTAATTAAGAAGATCGACACATTGATCTACCCGGCGACGGGCGCTGTGGCGGGGTGGTAAGACGTCGGCCTCATAATCGGAAGGTCGAGGGTTCGAATCCCGGCCGCGGCCGCCTGGTGGGTTAAATGTGGAGATTTTTCCGATCTCCCAGGTCAACTTATGTGCAGACCTGCAAATGGCTTATCCCCCTTCGTGTGTACACGCTAGCACAAGACCAAGTGCGCACGGAAAAGATCATGTAATCCATGTCAGAGTTTGGGTGGGTTATAGAAACACGATAATACCCAGCAAGGTTCCTCCGAAAGCGGCGTATGGCTGCCTAAATGGCGGGGTAAAAACGGTCATACACGTAAAATGCCACTCGTGCAAAGACACGAGTGTACGTGGGAGTTTCAGCCCACGAAGGCAGAAGAAGAAGAAGAAGAAGATCTACCCGGCGTCGCTTTAATAAACCGGATTGAAGCTCCTGTGCTAACAGCTTGCCTCTACTATATACTTCCGCCATTTTACATAACCGACTTGCCATACACATAACCCCGTTTGAAATCAGTTACTCGCACATCATATCTTCTTGGATTGTAACACAGCTTCGGCCCCTGTTGATTATAATCAACACATTTTTGTGTTTATATTGCTTCGAGGTGGGCGGTGCGTTGTCATTCTGTATCCCAACCCCCACCGACACAATTAGTTGTTTGGTATAGTAACATAGTAAGGTGTACCATTATTGAAAATCAAGTGTCATTCCTTACAATAAGTCACCCTGACTTTCTTGATTCCGGACCCACCCCCCCCCCCCCCCCCATGCCTAAAATAAACAGGTCGCGTAAGGCGAAATTACTACATTTAGTCAAGCTGTGGAACTCACAGAATTAAACTGAACGTAGTCCGCCGCTAGTGCAAAAGGCAGTGAAAGTGACGAGCCTGTTTGGCGCGGTAGCGGTTGCGCTGTGCTTCAAAGCACGCTTTACTGTACCTCTCTTCGTTTTAACTTTCTGAGCGTGTTTTTAATCCAAACATATCATATGTATATGTTTTTGGAATCAGGAACCGACAAGGAATAAGATGGAAGTGTTTGTAAATTGATTTCGAAAATTTAATTTTGATCATAATTTTTATATTTTTAATTTTCAGAGCTTGTTTTTAATCCAAATATAACATATTTATATGTTTTTGGAATCAGGAAATGATGCAAAATAAGATGAACGTAAATTTGGATCGTTTTATAAAAAAAAAATTTGATGACAATTTTCAGATTTTTAATGACCAAAGTCATGAATTAATTTTTAAGCCACCAAGCTGAAATGCAATACCGAAGTCCGGCCTTCGTCGAAGATTGCTTTGCCAAAATTTCAATCAATTTGATTGAAAAATGAGGGTGTGACAGTGCCGCCTCAACTTTTACAAAAAGCGGATATTACGTCATCAAAGACATTTATCGAAAAAAAGAAAAAACATCCGGGGATATCATTACCAGGAACTCTCATGTACAATTTCATAAAGATCGGTCCAGTAGTTTAGTCTGAAAAAGCAAAGCTTGAATTATAAAGATCTATACGAGGAATTGGTGGGAGTAAACTGTGAGACCCATACCTCTCCGTAACGTGTGTAAAATACGATTGCACATATTTGGGCACATCACCATGAACTATTTTAAACATAAAGACAGCCTTTTTGTATGCAAAATGGGTTTTGAGGGGAAGGAATTTAAGGCTGTTTTACTTTATTTCTGTTGTCATGTGCGATTCATGCAGAATAAGCTTAGCAGCACGACGGTGCAAATAATTTTGTTTTTTAAAAGTAAGTGAACATCACTGCAGCCCATTTAGGAACCTACGCTTAACAAGATGGCGCCAGCTTCCAATCAGATTTAGCTTCTAGGCAACGAAGGAATTGGGACGTCATCGGATAGTCATATTACAGAAGTAAATGTATAGCGGTTGAACCTACGCATTTTGGCTCGATTTTATAGACGGAGAGGCTTGAAGAGAATAATAATAACTTAATTCCACACCCGAAATTAGACTGGAATTGTTGTAATAACGCACACTTTATTGTTTTCTGTTGTGTGTAGCCGGATGACGCCATCGCTCATGGGGCAGGCAACTCCCATGAACCCTTCACCAGAGTGACGCCCTTTTTGTTGTCATTAGTTACATGTTCGATTGAACAACGCGATCAACGAAAGCAGACGCAAAAGAGCAAAATCAATCCTGCACTTCTGTGATTAGTTCGCGTATTTAAAAACCTAACCGGTCGCAATAATGAATCATTTATTACAGATGCCATGAACCGCCTGCTTCATGTCGTACGAACGGACATGCAACAAACGAAAACAGGGTTTATGTGTGTTTGCCATTTCATTTCATCATCGACAGTTACACCAAGTATGCAATGTTCTTTATCTTGCTGTATTTGAGTTGTCCCTAAGGACAGTTGTAATTTCAGAGGACATATCTGATACTTTTGTCTCGTGGTAATAACAATCAGGGTGCAATATTATGGCATTAGAAGTGCACCATTTAGCAACCTCGTCCAAAGTTTTCTGAAGGGAGAAATTTACGGATTCCAGCGAGGTATTACTGGTATGAATATTGTCACGGATTGGTGACACGAGAAGAAATCCCCCTCGTCTCGATTGCTTATCTATGTTAAAACATTTAGTCAAAACTTGACTAAATGTAAAAAGGAGCACCGCTCACCAAAGGCACAATAGTGGAATGCGAATGACCTGCGTTTGTCATTTTGCATTTATTTTATCGCCTGTGACACGGACCCTGACACGCGTTACCTCTGCATTTTACGCCGGTGACAGCTAGGGACCCCAAGGACATTAAAACGACATGTTGGTTTGGTGCATCTGTCACAAAAACCATTTCTCTAGTTATGTCACCATACACTGTAAGTTGACGTGTTCCATTTTTGAACACACTCATTGTAACAAGATGTGAATAATGTGCGACATGGTATATAGCCTAACTCTAACGGAAAATAATTATAGCATTAGCACACATGGTAAGCACGAAATAGTGTTTACAATATGTTCTAGCTACTTTTTCAAGTATTCCACACAATGTTTACAACTGGTTAAACAAAAAAAAGGTGTGTTCAAAAGTAGAACTATTTAGTTTTGTACACGATTTATACGAGTTGCTTTCTTAAAGACTAAACTGGGAGCGAAGCCGAGCTTTTCAGAATTTGAAAAAGCAACGAGTTAAAATCGGTTACGACACAACAAGCCATATACAATTATGTTGATCATATATAGGTCAAATTCATTCTTCTTACTCGGCGTGACGTTATCAAATGGATCGGCTAGCTTTAGCCCTAAGGGGCACAACTCCGCTCATACTCTCTTCGCGCCGCCATATTGGATGCCGTCTTTGTTAGTTTTCTTCATTGCACTCTTGTTCTTTTTGCGTATTTCACTGTGTATGCAGACAAAATGAAGAAAACTGTGCATGCATGAGTCCAAAGGGTATCTGCCTTTTTAACACAACAGCACAACATAAAAAGTAAAGCAAGAATACATTATTATATTCATTTATTTATTCTTTATCTCAAATTACCATGCAGACAGTGCACCAAAATTCACAAGATTGTGTAGGTTTATTAGTATTCATGTGTGAGTGCATGTGTGTGTGTTGTATGTATGTGTGTGCGCCTGTCTGTATGCGTGTGTGTGTGTGTGTTTGTGTGCGTGTGTGTGTGTGTGTGAACGTGTGTCTGTGTGTATCTGTGAATGTGTGTGGTCATAGCATGTGTGTGTGTATGCACACGTGTATGTGCGTGCGCACGCGTGTGTTTGTTTGTGACTGCATGGATTTAAACGATGAATTTGCTTTTGTACTCCTGTTCTTTTTGTGTATTAATGCTGTATTTTGGTTTTGTACATGTGTAAAGCGCTTAGGGCTTCTAGGTAAGCGCTCTATAAGTTTCCATTATTATTATTATTAAGATAAAGCTCTCAAGACAGGCAAATGAGGTACAATGCAGCTCAGGTAACTACTGCAAAGTATAATTTTCAAAGCATCCTATCACAGTGTTCACTCTAAAGGCACAACCGATGGACAATTGTTGATTAGCGCACTGCACACAGCAAAAAATAACCAGTTATAATCGTCTTCTCCGCTCAGTAACTTCCTTCCAGTTGTCACCCTGATGGTAAACAACTTTAGGGATCCTAAAGTGTGCCTGCTGACTGCAGTTTTTGGCCACACAACGTGTCATTTTCACTTTTGTCGAGTCGCCACCCAACGCTCAAGCACTGTCAGAGATCGTGCAAGGCATCCAACATGGCGGCGGATGACCAATTCCAGAGAGTTACGACCCGTGATTCTCATACCGCGCGCGCCGAGTAGAAATGCTGTTGTTAACTTGAGTTTCTGCAATGGGCCTATACTGTACTTGTGTGCCTTCTGCTCGAAACATCCCGGAGTCGATGCGTTCACATTGAAGAACCTTGTCCTCGTACAAAGCCTCGTGCAAATCGAAGCAAAACAATTTCACTCCAGAAAGTGTAGCGGGCCGTGCCAGTTAAAACACTGTGTCGAATGGAAACAGCAGAGGCATACTGACGTTTGGTGACTTTGGCATCACGAGCTGTGGAAAATCAGGTCCCCGCCAGACTAGTTTGACACGACCTCATTTACATGATATACACACGTGTGATTTGAACAATATTGCTATCTAATGAGTGGGCTTGCTCCCGAATGTAAAACAAAACCATGTATTTTCCAAATGTGTTAGGCTGGAGACGGAATGTTGTATACCTTTATCTTGGCCTGACAATCAGTCTCGGCAAAACAGAAGTGCTCCGTCAACCTGCACAACACATCAACCGCCCTGCATCGACTATCACAATACGTCGCGGATCCTGTTGATCAAAAATGTTGACTCGATCCCTAACACTGATCGATCCCCCTCATTAATGACTCCTTCAAAAAATCTAGTCATTGTGACACACAGCCTGACCGTTACTGTCACTGTCCCTAACCGCCAGAAATGTACTGTCAACCACAGTAGGGGAAGGGCTCCTAATATGGACCAATGTTTGTTTTTTGCTGATAACTAGCTTGTTTTTTTGCGAAGAAGTTTCATTTTGTGTTTGGTAGTCCTTCTCTCTTATGTTAACTGTTAGGCCTAATTAGAGTGAATTAGCTTTGATAGGCATTCAGCAAAAATTAAATACAGACAAAATCACAAATGGTCCATATTAGGAGCCTGGGCGCCCAATATGGACCGGTGAAGAGGCCTTCGCGAATTACTGTAAAACGGACCCTATACTTCAAAATAACATGATAAAACTTAGTGTGCAAGTCAGACTAATTAAAATATGCTTTAGATTTATCTGTTTTGGGTTGATGAGAGCATTATTTGAAGCACACCAGGAAACTAAAGAAGCTTATCAAAAACAGAGCGAAAATAAGTGAAATTATCAACTACCACGAAAATGAGACAATTTGAGATATTTTTTTGAAATTTTGAGGGCTAACTAAGTTTTTATTCAGCAACCTTCTGAATAAATTAATGAAAATAGCCTTTATATTTGATTTTCTTCGATTTGTTTTAAGGCGGTCCATATTAGGGGACACACACATACTTTGATATGTTGCTATTATTTTTTTTGTTTGCAGTAGAAACTCGGGGTCAACACTGCTAAAATGTAACAAATACGGTCTTAGCTGTCAAATATAACATTTTTTGTGTGATAACAGCTTTGGCTGTGGACAGAAACGAGGCCGTTTTAGGCGGCAAATTTAGAGTGAACGCTGCCAAAAGTGAAAAAAAGAGAAAAAGCCTAACGGGTTTGAGGTTTGTGTTTCTACAACTGTTTTGACATGTGAAAGTTATCCAGAGAGGGTGAATACAACGAACGAAAACTTTTTGAGCGCTCTAGCGCCGTTAGTTTGTCAGAACAGGAGGTGGTCCATATTAGGAGCCGGTCCATATTAGGAGCCCTTCCCCTATGAAATTCACTGTCATGCAAACACAGCATACAGTTTACTGTCAACCATAACCTAACGTTTGCTGTCACCCACAGCCTGACGTTCACTGTATTGCGGGTTGTTCACAAATGTTGTCTTCACAACACTGATCCGTCCACTCTCAGCAGAGTCTCTGTAACGAATCTTCCTCCTTGGAGACTAACCACGTCACTCCCTTACGTCATATTCCCATATTACGTGTTTTCAGAAGTAGCGTATGTTCCTATGCAGTAGAACACAAACCACGTGGACAGACCACAGGCGGAAGGTATCGTTCACTGGACCACTACTTACATAGAAAGACTACAAGGTATGACACTCAGCTTCGAGTCGTCTGTGTTCTTGGAGTCGCTTCCTGCGGACAATTTTTTTGTTGAAGACGGTTTGTGTTGTGGAGATCGCTAGATACCACTGGAATCGAATGGAAGGATAAAGAACATTATGGAACTTACTTTGATTAAGTGCGCAGTCACTCATGACGTAAGCGTAGACGCTCATCGGACAGACGGAACTGGGTAGATCTAACCAGATTAGTGTCGATGTTTCCCGAATATTCTCGTATGTCCATTAACTATATAAGTAGGGCTGCGCACGCATATTGTTGTTTTTTACCAGTCTTGCACTTGTTATTTCTTACACTGTGCTGAGAGATATTGTCACCGTTGTTCCAGCTGTTAATAAATCTACAGAACCTACACAATTCGTTGTGTCTCCTTTGCGACTGAGAGTGGCGAAAGGAAAAACACGACAACTGGCGTCGCCGACAGTTACTTCCCTTGTCTATTCGGAGTGACTTATTACTGCAAAATGACGGAAACAGAGCAGCTGATAACGCTTCTAAGGGAGCAGTTGGAGCAACAGCAACGCCAGCACAAGGAAGATATGGAGCAACAAATGCACCAGATGGAGATGATGATGAAAGTGTTCAGTGGTGCCGCAGCTTCTGCCAGGGAGGAAAGCTACGACGATCCGAGTGCTTCGAATCTACGTTTTCCCATTACTACACAGGCAGCTGCAATCCCATCTTTTGTTGCGTTTGATGCAACATCGGAACTGTGGCCTGACTACTGGTCAAGATTTTGCACGTTTGTGGTCGCCAACTCCGTGCCGGAGCAGCGCAAGGCTCAAGTTTTCTTGACGAATCAGACTGCTACGGTCTACAAACAACTGGCAAATCTGGCTACTCAGCAAAATCCGCCCAAGGACATCAACAGTTTGACAATGGACGAAATTGTCAAATTCATGAAAGAACAGTTCGACCCGAAACTCTTCATAGTGCGTGAACGTTTCAAGTTCTGGAGTGACATGAAACGGAAGCCAGGCGAAACTCTCCAGGAGTTAGCAGCGCGCATACGCCAAGACGCCGCTACCTGTGACTTTCCTTCGATCAAAACCCCACAAGACGAAGCTCTGAGACAGAGATTCATATGTTCTGTCAACAATGAGGCTGTCTTAAAGGCTCTATTCAAGATCAAGGACACAGAGATGGATTTCGCACGTGCTGTCCAAGTCGCGATTGAGACTGAAGACGCAGCAAAGGTTGCCAAGGAAACTGTCTACGGTTCCAAGACCATGCCAGTCAACAAGGTCCACCAGAGCAAGACTACGGGTCCACGAAAGAACCACAAGCAGTCTAATTCCACAGACAGGAAGTGCTACCGATGTGGAAAGGCCCACGAAGCAACAGACTGCCCCTACAAAGAAGCCAAATGCCGATAATGTGACGTCACAGGACATTTGGAAGCTGTCTGTAGAAAAAAGCAACATCAGAATCGGGAACGACATTCCCAGGCTTCCGTGAAGAGAATCACGAAAGCAGAGCTTGTCAAAGCGATCCTCGGTGAAGTTCCCCAAGATACTCCTAGGTTGGATGTACCCATAACAATCCAGGACCGACAGTTCACCATGGAACTGGACACCGCAACTACGGGACATTTTGTTTCTCTTCCGGTCTGGAGACAACTAGGAAAACCGAAGCTGGATGACGTCACACATCGTTACGAGTCTGCCAGCAAGCACGACCTGCCCGTGCTGGGAACTTTCATGGGCCAAACCAAGGATCCAGTGACTGGTAAGCAAAGCTCAATTCCGTACATCGTCACCAAGATCCCTCATCTGAATCTGCCAGGACGCAACGCAATCCAGACTCTGGGAATTTCTGTGGACAATGCTCTAGGACTGAGGAGCATAGAGAGTCACGCTAAGAGTGAGGGCGCAAAACCTACGCATCCAGCGACCTCCAAAGCGCCTTATGCTGCCCTGCAACGAGATTGTCACAGACTGTCTGATAAATTCCCAAATCTCTTCAAACAAGAATTGGGATGTCAAGGACTTCGAACTGGACGTGAAGTTCAAGTCTGATGCGAAGCCGGTTTTTCACAAGGCACGTCCGGTACCTTTCGCTCTTCGTGATGACCTCGCCAAAGGCTACGAAGAAGGCATCGCCAAAGGAGTCTGGAAGCCAGTCCAGTTCAACGAATACGGAACGCCAGTGGTACCAATTCGTAAGGCACAAACCTCGGGCACCCTGAAGCCCAAGCTACGGATCTGTGGTGACTACTCAGTGGGCATCAATGATCAGCTTGAAGATCACCGTCATCCAATGCCACTCCCAGAGGAACTGATGCAGAAGCTAGGAGGTGGATTCGGATACACCAAGATCGATCTTGCTGATGCCTACAACCAGATCAAGCTGGCACCAGAGAGTCAACGCAGGCTAGCCCTCAGCACTCACCGTGGGGTACTCCTGCAGCAACGACTTCCTTTCGGGATAAAGTCAGCACCTGGTTACTTTCAAGAGATCATGGAAAACCTGACCTGTGATCTACCTGGTGTTGCCGTCTTCCAAGATGATATACTCGTCAGCGGGAAGGACGCCAAAGACCACCTGAGCAACCTGGAACGTTTGCTCACTCGTCTGAACAACAAAGGATTCAGATGTCGTCATGAAAAGTGCAAGTTCGCACAAGCCAGTGTGGAATACCTTGGGCATACCTTATCGGCCGAAGGGATCTCCAAAGGATCGAAGGTCGAGGCAGTTTTGAAAATGCCAGCCCCTACGAACGTCTCAAGCTTGAAGTCTTTCTTGGGCTCAGTTCAGTTTTACGGGAAGTTCATCCCTAACCCGGCCAGCATGGTAGAGCCGCTCTACCGCCTGACGAAGAAGGCGAACCCCTGGAAGTGGGGAGATGAGGAACAGGCAGCATTTGAACAGTTGAAAAATGTGCTTTCCTCGGATCAAGTTCTGGTACACTTCGATCCAAACAAGACTTTGGGACTAGCTTGTGACGCGTCCAACGTTGGAATTGGAGCAGTCCTATTTCATCGCTATCCAGATGGAAGCGAGCGCCCAATCGCCAACGTGTCCAAGACTCTCACGGCTGCAGAAAGGAACTACAGCCAAATCCACAAGGAAGCCCTGGCCATCATCTTTGGCTTGCGGAAGTTCTACCAGTATCTCTACGGACGTCAGTTCACACTGGTGACAGATCATAAGCCACTGACATCACTGTTCGGACCAAAGAAAGGGACTCCACTGCTCGCAGCTAATAGATTAGCTCGGTGGGCCCTGTGGCTGAACCAGTTTAACTACACCATCGAGTACCGGAAAACAGCGGATCATGGCAATGCAGATGCCCTTTGTCGCTTGCCATACGGAGATGACATCGACTTCGACAGGGAGGAACGTGGTGAAGACATGGACATGGTGTGTGCCATCAAGGTTCTCAGTCTTCAAGTCCAGCCTGTGGATGCCAACATCCTCCGTCAAGAGTCAGGAAAAGATCCAGTGATATCTACTGTGATGCGCTACGTCCGTGAAGGCTGGCCACCAAAGAACGCTGAGATCAATGAAGATGTCAACAAGTTCCGGAAGTTGTCGGACTCTCTCAGTATCTGCCACGGATGCCTCGTCCATGGATCGAGAGTGGTGATTCCACAGAGCTTGCAGTCCAAGATCCTTGATCTGCTGCATCTCGGACACTTCGGCATGGAACGCATGAAACAGTTGGCAAGAACTGCTGTTTACTGGCCCGGTATCGATGCTGCTATTGAGATGGCTACTCGACGATGTGACTCGTGCGGTTAACATCAGAACAAGCCATCCAAGCCTTCAGTTCACGCATGGATGCTACCAGAAAAGCCGTGGAACCGCCTACACCTGGACCATGCAATCAACTTCATGGGTAGAGACTGGCTGGTGATCACGGATGCTTACTCCAAGTATCCATGCATTCATCCTACGTCATCCACGTCCTCTAGAGCCACTCTAGACCTGCTGGAAGAAGATTTTGCTCATTTTGGATTGCCTCACACGCTGGTCACTGACAACGCGCCGACCTTCACTTCTGAAGAATTTCAGAGCTGGTGCAAGGAACGGGGGATCACGCACCTGACAGGGGCACCATATCATCCTGCTACCAATGGAGCCGCCGAACGTTTGGTGCAGACATTCAAACAAGCACTGAAAAAATCTTCTTTGCCACCGAAGCGTGCTCTTCAAGAGTTCTTGATGCAGTACCGGAGAACGCCGACATCCTGTGGTTTCTCTCCGAGTGAACTCTTGAATTCCAGGCAGTTACGGACAAGGATCGACACTCTGCTGCCCTCGCCAGCCCACATCGCTCAGGGCAAGCAATCCAAGGAGGCATCCAAGTCTCAGATGACTCCAGACTTGAAAGCTGTCGTCAAGGTAACCAGACAGTACAAGGCCGGAGATCCTGTGTTTGCTCTGTACCATGGACCTCGCCGAGACAAACAACCCCGATGGGTACCAGCAGTCATCAAGAAGTCTCTGGGTACTCGCTGCTTCAACGTCATGGTCATTCCTCATGGTCCAGTATGGAGACGACACTGGGAACAGCTACAGCCACGCTTCACCACTGAGGAAGACAATGAACCTGGTGAGGAAGTGGATCTAACCAGATTAGTGTCGATGTTTCCCGAATATTCTCGTATGTCCATTAACTATATAAGTAGGGCTGCGCACACGTATTGTTGTTCTTTACCAGTCTTGCACTTGTTCTTTCTTACACTTTGCTGAGAGATATTGTCACCGTTGTTCCAGCTGTTAATAAATCTACAGAACCTACACAACTCGTTGTGTCTCCTTTGCGACTGAGAGTGGCGAAAGGAAAAACACGACAGTTTGCCTCTTCCTACAGTCTGTGTGAGGTCAAATAAATACAGTTGAATGATTGTTTTAACTGTATGTACCTTTAATTTTCAGCTGCTGTCCGCTGCAGGTTGTTTTTAACCATCATTTGGACGAATGTTTGTTTGCGAAACGCTACTCCATTGTTAGTAAGAAATCCTGCATCCTGCACCGAATATGCATACCAGTGCTCATTGTTATGTAAATACTGCAGCAAAGGGAAGCTACCCACGGGAGTTTCACAATAGGTTTTTGGCGAAGAACCGTTTGCCAAATCAAAAATAATCATCGAATATCCGGTTATTAACCAATGATCGCATCGGACTACTATCTCCTCGGACATACGACGATCATCATTCGCACGGGATCTAAGTGGTATGCCGTTGACAGACACGTTTGGTCGCACAAAATACGGTTTAAAAACATGCAGCGGACAGGCAGCTAAATATAACAGGTACAGATAGTTAGAACATTCATTTATCACGGCATTTGTAAAGTTACAACGATTCTTGACATTGGCAATTATTTTTTGCATATTATTTTCTGAAGTTAGTGGAGCACGACTCGAAGCTGAGTGACATACCTTGTAGTCTTTCCATGTAAGTAGTGGTCCAGTGAACGATACCTTCCGCCTGTGGACAGACTATCTAGAAGCCTGGATTCGACACCATAGACGATTCCCAACTTGCTGACATCCACAGTTGTAAGTGTACTTGGGAAGCACCATAATATCTAGTGATGGCTCCTGACGCTCGCATCAGCAAAGCAAGCCAGGCATTGAAGAGACTTCGGAACAGAGTGATCAACCAGCACAACATATACCTGTCAACGAAGCTAAACGTGTACAACGAATGCAGTGGTTCTCCCCTCTCTCCTTTGTGGATGCAACATGTGGACATTGTACTAGAGGCACGTCAAGAACCTGAGACACTTCCACATGCGAGCCATCCGCTCCATACTTGGAATTCACTGCCAGGGCCGGATCGTCGAAGTGCTGGAGCTCCGATGGGTGGGGCATGTAATCCGCATGGAGGAGCACCACATGCCCAGGCGCCGACTGTGTGGATATTTTTTTGCGGAAAAAGAAGCCAAGGTCGACCAAAAAACCACGATACTAAGACTCGGCCAAAGCAAATCTCCAGTGGTGCACAATCAAACCAAAGAAGTTGGAGAAGCATGCCAAAGACTGATCGAGCTGGCAAGCCCTAGTCCACAACTGTGAGGAAGCCCGATGTGAGAAACTTGTTGCTGCAAGAAAACAACGCCACAGCGTAACACCTGCAGTGACCACAGCTGACTTCCAGTTCCCCTTATGTTACAGACTGGGCTTGCACAACCACCTCCGTGTATACATCAATGACCTGCAGAACGCAAACAGTCTTCTTCCAACCCGAAGGACAACCACCTCAGTCTAGAGAGCTTCACGCGGTCAATTACCGAAACACGAGACGAGAGTAAGTTACTTTACATCTATCTGTCATTGTCAACAAGGTCCAATGTACGAGAAGACCGCCGGTAGCACAGAGCGCTGACACATGAGTACACAAGTTATTCCTTCTCCATCGGCACTTCGACATGTCTGGGTCACGGTGTGTAATTTGAAACCAATCTCCTAATGACATGGCAACAAGCACTGATGTGTATCTTCATTTCGTCGAGTTCTTGTGCATACCTTAGAAGCTGACCAACCTGTGACGATCGTTTCAGGTAATCGGGAGATGTGGTACCTGTTCCCCTTACGGGAAACCATTCTTAGACCACCCCTTTCTGCTTGTGGCAATATGTCTGTTCGTGCAGCGAGTGATTGCAGTACCTGTGATCGTTAACTTTTGTTTCTTTCACAAGAGGCTGAGCAGCAGTCAACATAATGGCCTGTATTTCCTCTGCATCCATCCCTGACAGCAAGTGTTGTATCGAGTCTGACTGTTCGTCCCAAAAGTGAAGAATGTTTGTTTCTTTTGTATAAGCACCTTCACAGAATCACGGTGTTAATTGGAGACGTTCAATGCGACGCAAATTAACATGTTGGGCAAATGTGAACGAAAGAACGATGGGGATATAATACGTGTAGGGTTCAGAGCATTCTTACCGTTCATATTTAGTACCAGACTCCCCGATGAGTGAAGATACAACACGAGAAACATGCCACATTTATTTTGAAAATGTGCTAACCGTCGAGTCCTTGGTGGGGTAGTCAATTCAAGTGAAGTCACTCTGCACAATCTATCCGTCAAAGCTCGACTGGAGGTTTCGAATCGCAAATAATTAAGAGCACAGTCCTTTCTCCGAGTTCAAATGAGGTATCTCTGAAAGATCATCACTGTTTAGCTTAACGCTACACTGGAATTTACTAACAGAAATTAAAATGCGTGTGACGAAAGCACGACACACTTGAGACAGCCCACACACAAGTAGATCTTACACGACCAAACCACACATTCAAATGCGCGTAGCAAAATGTGCGTTTTGAATCTTCTTTTTTCTCTGGCGGTACTGCCAATATCGTTATTGAAACAATCCCAGTGCACTAAGGGATTTATAGAGCAAATCGATAAATTCATTATTGAACGAAGCGCATAGCGCTGAGTTCAATAATTATTTTCGAGATTTGCTCTATAAATCCCTTAGTGCACTGGGGTGTCTCAATAACTTAAACAAATGATTCACTGCAAGTTCAGATGATAAACTATTGTCATTTAAAAGCCGACTTGTTGAAGAAAAAAAACTTGACCTGGGACTCAATAAATACCCTTTTTTTCTTTCGAAAATTCTATACATGTATTTGTTTTTGATTGTCCACCATACACATAATGTTAACTTCAGCACTGATAACATGTTGCCAAATATGATAATATTACGAAAATGGACGAAATTCGGAATAGGCAAAAAATGGCAACCTTTACATGCGCGGAGAAAGCTAAATCAATCATTCATGCAGAACAGGTTGTTTTCTTTCGCTATCATGCGTATTTGTTGTGTTAAGTTATTTCTACTGATGTAGGTGTCGATCTCATTTAAAGGTCAAAAAGGGGATGTTTTTGCAACAATTTTGAGGGGTACCGTGATACAAACATTTACAACAAGCTCTGTATTTCAGCAATGACCGGTACGGTGTATTGTTTCCAAACGAATTCGGATCTCATGCCTACAGATGAGACGTACTTCGAGTGAAATGTCGTATCGTTTCAGATACTTGTTGAGATGCTGTGCAATTTTCAAGACCATGTTTTTAAAATCATTGTGGATCTCGGGGTTTACATTAATAAGAAAATCATTCCTTTTCGTGCATACAGGCAATTGATTTGTTACACATACTGCCAAAGTTTCAATTACGTACGACCACTAGTTTACATGTGCTAATCCTGTAAAACACGATAGCATGTTACTGCAATGTCAGTGCACCATGTATTAATGCCGACCTGCTCACTTGAAAATGTATGAAACATCATTATCAAAGTTCTGAACAATCAAGTGAAATTGCGTCACTCAATGTACGTCAAATATTGTTTACGTCATTCAAGAAACATCGAAGCAACTGAAACGTATGTTTAACATGGTTTATTTTGTGAGATTTTTGTGTAAAAGCATAGACAAAGACATTTCTCAAAAATGATATCAGCATTCGCCTGATGGCTTATGCTTGCTATCCATTTTCTCGACATGACAGCATACTAGAACTAACTTATACCGTTGGATGATTGATGTGCTATAGCGATGGATGATTGATGTGCTATAGCGATGGATGATTGATGTGCTATAGCGATGGATGATTGATGTGCTATAGCGTTGGATGATTGATGTGCTATAGCGATGGATGATTGATGCGCTATAGCGATGGATGATTGATGTGCTATAGCTTTGGATGATTGATGTGCTATAGCGATGGATGATTGATGTGCTATAGCGATGGATGATTGATGTGCTATAGCGATGGATGATTGATGTGCTATAATATACCGTTGGATGATAGAAGTGCTATAGCGTTGGATGATTGATGTGCTATAGCGATGGATGATTAATGTGCTATAGCGATGGATGATTGATGTGCTATAGCGATGGATGATTGATGTGCTATAGCGATGGATGATTGATGTGCTATAGCGACGGATGATTGATGTGCTATAGCGATGAATGATTGATGTGCTATAGCGATGGATGATTGATGTGCTATAGCGATGGATGATTGATGTGCTATACCGTTGGATGATTGATGTGCTATAGCGATGCCCAGTCATGCGAGACCGTAACACAGTTTTAGAGGCACTGAGCAATAACTGCTATAGAAAACACCAGGAACGTTCCATTTCTGTTGTGGGTTTATATGACCAGGACATTTCCGCCTGTGGTCTTTCTAAAAATTAATGAAAATGAGACAATACATGCACTTGATATAATCATTTGTTTGTAATATGCATGTGAAGGCCTAAGTTTTTGTTATGTTTCAGAAGATTGCATAACATCTCACCAACTATTTGTAGCGATACATTTTACCAGAATTATCTCTCTTGTGTAGGCATGAGATCCTGATATTATTGAAGTAATACACCAATATTTCCAAAATACGGCGGTTTTTTGTCATGGTACCCCTCAAAATTGATGCAAAATCTCCTCTTTTTGACCGCTCATGCTAATATCGACGCATGCATCAGTAGAAATAACATAACACAAGAAATACGCAAAACAGTGGAACGAAACAAAACTGTCCTGCATACATGATTTAGCTTTCTCCGCGTATGTATAATTTGCCAAATTGTCGATTGTGGGGGTACCGTTTTTCGGGCGGCGGTAACGTGACTTTTGAAAAGAAAAAAAAATGTTTGCAAATTTATGAAAATATAGCCGTGGCAGTTCGGCCTCAAGTTTTTCAAACAAGGAAAATGACGCCATCGACACTTTTTTTGGAAAATAACAGTATGGGGATATTATGTGGGAGAATCATCATCAAAGTTTCAGAAATATTTGTCTGATTTTTTTTTTTTTTTTTTTTTTTTTTTGGGGGGGGGGATACCTGTACTCATACATGTAAGACATTCATACACCCTATTTACGTCCCTCTCTATCGTAGTCTATTGCGTTACATTCACTCAATACACATGTTAACTACATATTTAAAGGACCTACATAATTATGTTTGGTGGAACCAAGTCTATTCTGTACAAACTTTTACCTTCAGGAGTTTGTATTTGCGTTAATAATTTATGATCTTTCGGAAAAGTAACTTACAATTTACATTCAACCGAATCTGCTTCGAGTCCGGCCCAACAATCCCGTTTGTAGCTGTACAGGTGTAGGTTCCCATGTCATCACAAGTCACTGCCTTCAGTGTCAGCACTCCCTGCAAGGTCCCGTTCACTGTGCTCGGATATTGAATATCACTTGATTTAAATGTACTGTTGCCATGGGTGATGATTAATTCTTTGGGCACAGGCCGAGCAGACACAGTACAGGTGAGCAATACTCTGTTGTCTCCATTCACTGTCAACGTCTCGTTTGTGTTGTTCAGCTCCAGGCTTGTTATTACTGCTCTGTCTGAAAAGAAGAAACACTACCCAATCAGTTTTGATTCGCGGCTTTGGATAGGCTAGATACACCCACTAGTAACATGGTGAGCATTATGCACAATCGGTAGTTGTACTGCAATGGTACCTGGATTCCATTTTTACCTCTTCACAGGGCGCACACAGTATTTGTGTTGTCACTACCTTCGACTACTGCTGTTTGTTTATGTTTTTGTTTATTCAGCTGTTGTTATTGTTGTCATGTCACCTCACAACAGGAATGAATGTTCAATCTTTCAAATTGGAAGACGTTGACGAAATACCTGCTCTGAGGAGCCCACATTGAAGCTACAGCAGCACAGACAATCAAGACCATGCAGCACCTTTGTCTATACTCAAAGCCCCATCCTCTCCAAAACCACTTGCTACAAGGACATGTTGACACCGGCTCTTGAGTATGCTGCACCAATCTGGGACCGTCATCAGAAGAGCCTGTCCGACAGCCTGGATATGACGCAAGAGTGTTTCGCAAAGGGGATCCTATCCTGTGCAACTGCCAACCCACAAGCAGCGGAACGGAACATATTTTAAGGCTGAAGCCGGACCTCCTTAAACAACGTCACACCACCGCCATCACGATGTATAAATTCATGAGTAGACTGGTGGAGGTAGCTTGAAAGGAATGCACCCTAACGCCTCTACAAGATCCATCGGGGGGGGGGGCACATATTCAGACTACAGGCCCCCTACTCCCAAACAGACTCTAACACAGCACTGATATTTCCTTACGCCTCAAGAACCACATCCTCAAAGAGGCTGTCAGTGCTTGTCCCGCCTCCCCCTCGCCCCTCTCCCTCCCAAGATTTGGCTCCGAGTACCGAGCTCAAAAACAAACCCGTTCAATACCCCAAACAGACATAAATAAATGTGTAGTATAGATTTAATTATACATTACTAATTTCTCTATCTTTCTTTCTCTATGTTGTTCGTCCTGTTTGAAGAGTCTTTTTCGGCCATAATGCTGCCCTATGTAGCACTAGGTGGTAGGCATACTGGGCTCCAGGGCGAATCACAAACAGCAGGAGCTCGCCTATTACCCCACCCTTGTTTTATTTGTTTATAGGTACTCTAGACCCGTATACTTTGGTGACTCTGTTAAACAGGGTCTGACTATTTTTACGCACTTTACCGAGGTATACTTTTAGCACAATTACAGCCTCATTAAACTGTAACTGCTTAAATTAAAGATGGAAATTAGTCTTTTAAAGCGCGGAGAGCACAGTTAATTGTGGTTCGCGCTATATAAGCTCTCATAATAATAATAATAATAATGTATTATTTCAAATCAGATGACATTGGCAGACCATTTACAATTATTTATATCGGTCTAACGGTGTAGATAATATAATTAGTATATAAACATGTTATGTTATGTTATATGAAGTCTTATATCGCGCGCGTATCTCCAGACTCGGACTCAAGGCGCAGGGATCTATTTATGCCGTGTGAGATGGAATTTTTTATACAATACATCACGCATTCACATCGACCAGCAAATCGCAGCCATTTCGGCGCATATCCTACTTTTCACGGCCTATTATTCCAAGTCACACGGGTATTTTGGTGGACATTTTTTTATCTATGCCTATACAATTTTGCCAGGAAAGACCCTTTTGTCAATCGTGGGATCTTTAACGTGCACACCCCAATGAAGTGTACACGAAGGGACCTCGGTTTTTCGTCTCACCCGAAAGACTAGCACTTGAACCCACCACCTAGGTTAGGAAAGGGGGCAGAAAATTGCTAACGCCCTGACCCAGGGTCGAACTCGCAACCTCTCGCTTCCGAGCGCAAGGGCGTTACCACTCGGCCACCCAGTCCATGTAAGACATAAATAGTTTCAGTGTCGTAATACATACGTACAACTTTAACTTTGAAACCAGAAACACTTACACAAAAGAGAACTCAGAACTCAGAACTTTATTAGGCCCCCCAAAAAACCAGTTGGTTTAGGGTAACGTGACCAAAACAAAATAGGGTCGGTAGGTAGGCGTTTTCTTCTTCGTTTATTTATTTTTTTTAGTTTTTAGTCAAGTCCGAAGGAGATTACTTCCCTAAGTCTCGGTATGATTCGCAAAATCGGCCAACAGTTTTGTTTTTTTCAGAAAAAAAAGTGTTAGGGTTGGCGGGAAAAAAGGGTCGGTCGGGTTACCCTAAACCAACATATTGTTTTGTTTTGCCTAATAAAAGGATACAGGTTTTAGGCAAAGCTTAATCGTACAGCCTGTCCCTAAATACACACACTAAATACAGACGCACACTGCATTTAAAGGAAGGTAAAACATCAAATCGGATTTTCTTGTGCAAGACTGCTTTAAGAGAGAGAGAGAGAGAGAGAGAGAGAGAGAGAGAGAGAGAGAGAGAGAGAGAGAGAGAGAGAGAGAGAGAAAGAAAGTGTGTGTGTTTGAGAGAGAGAGACCGAGAGAGAGCGAGAGAGAGAGAGACCGAGAGAGAGAGAGACCGAGAGAGAAAGAGAGAGAGACCGAGAGACCGAGAGAGACCGAGAGAGAGACTGAGAGAGAGACCGAGAGAGAGAGAGAGAGAAAGAGTGATGGGGGTAATTGTCACGATCGGGTGACAGAGACCAAGAAAGTGTCACTCAGTGGAGTGCCTGTTCTTGGTCAGTTATGATAGAAAGCGCCTGTGCGTGATATTGGGCTACAGCAGAGATTGCTGACAGTGCTCAACGAGCACGGATGTTTTGTAGCGCACGAGTTTCACGGTGGGGGTTTTTGCTGTCACAGGGCTGACGGTTTTTCGCTGACAGCGCGCACGGGATTTTCATGGATTGAGTTTCTCGTGTCTTTGTTCTGCTTGGGAGGCAGAATTGTGTATAGCTGGACTGGTTTTGTGACAAGGTCAGTCACGTGTTATTGGCTAGGTTGTCTGACAGAGACACAAGGACGGCGCACTTGACACCCAGCGGCAGAAGGGGAAGGATCTAATACACAGTTTCTAGAGTATGATGGTTTTTCACCGAATATTGTATTCGGCACTCTAGGGGAGCTTCCACCAGTTATTACTTTCTCACTGCACCTGTTTTGCTGAGGACAAGTCGTCAACATTCCTTCGTCGGCGATGGCTTTCGCATAAGGATTCGACAAGGGGTTCTGGAGGTTTTTTGTCACTGTTGACGAACAGAGGCTGTTCCAGGGAGGAGGCGGACTTTGCTTCCATTGAGAGTACAATCATAGGCTTTTGAGGTAATAAATCATTATTTAACGCTGTTGATGAGTCTGTGTTGTGGAATGAAATACTCTCTCTTGTTCTGTCCAGGTTAGCGCATAATTTACTCTCTGTGACGCTAAAATACTAATCTGTATATGGTTTTTGCAGATAGGGAGAGAAGGACGGAAAATGACTGTTTTGTTGTTGTAAAAAGTCCGTTTTGTGCAGGCCCACGTGCTCGATGAGATATTTAAAGATGACATGTTTTAAGGTGGTGGGTGAGGGGTAGCTGACATGTTTAGTGCACCGATGCTTTCTGTTTGCAGCCTTCGTTTCGTTTCGTTTTCCTGTAACTGCTGCACGGCTGCCTTTGGCGGGACACTGCTAGCTGCAGACGTTGGAGCTGGGACCTGAGGAAGCTACGCTAACGTATAACCGGCTAACCAGCAGACCGGCTAACCAGCGAACCGGCTAACCAGCAACCCGGCTAACCAGCATACCGGCTAACCAGCATACAGAAAGAAAGCTAAGTGCACCGTGTCTTACGCACCCCGTTGACCACCGTTGTCTTTTCTTATCTGTGATTTCATTGGAGTAGTGACAACGTGGGGTGTGTGACCCCTGCATGAACTAGAGCTTTTGAACAGAACATTCTCATTTGACTGTATTTACACGGGATCAGCGTGTTACTATAATTTTCTATATACTACTGGCATTTTGTCAGTGATCACGGGTTTTTTACGTGTTGAGAACGTAAAAGGAACATATTTTGAGTGAAGGCTCGAGGGAGGTGGCGAGTTTATACATAAACAGGCGTCTGAAACTTATACTTTTGTTGACTCTATTTAATTGTATGACTGCGAGAGTGGATCGTGGTGTGGTTAGTTAATTAGTAGTAATTAACCGGTTCATAATCACCTTAAGTGATATATTGAAACGTGACACATGGGGGCCAAGCCGGGATCTACTCAGTTAATTTCCAACTGATAAAGACCCACCAATTAAGGATAACTAAGAGCAGATAATCTCGTCAGTGCTCGACTTATTTTCTGCTTGGTGCTACCCTTTTTTGTATAGTTTTGATCATATACCACACCTTAAGCGATTCACATCTTGCAGGAAATGTAAATTGTTATTTGTGAGCTATTGTATGCGCTAACTGTGATTACTTCCCGTTCCTTTGTTTGTGAATCTTTGTTGTTGTACGTTCAGAGTTTTCCGTTGCAGAGAGCTGAGCGGGGTTAGCGGATTTGTTATTCGTTTTACTCAGTTTTCTCTACATTGTTGTTTCGCATTCTGTAACAGGTTACATTTCTACCGTCTTGTTTTACTTGGATTTTTCTCCATATTTTGACTTTGTTGGAATTTTGGGGGGGAAGGGTCCGAGGACTTCTGTCCTAACCAAGGCTGTGGGAGACACTCTGTTTCACCGCAAAAAGCAGCCGATAAAGTAGGCCACGGCTGTGGGAAACACTTTGTTTCACCGCAAAAAGCAGCCATAAAGTAGGCTACGCGTTTTGTTCTACACCGTTTGGATTTTTCTTCTGCATTTTCCGGTTGCTGGATTTTTGTATCCATTTCATCACCGCGTATTCTAGCTATAGCTGCGTTAGACTTACTTTTGTGATAAAGCTTTGCTAAACTAACTATGGCTACAGGGGGATCTCCTACGAAGAGATTAACTTTTGAGACTCCTGGTAGCGAGGAACAGACAGAGCGAGACGCACGCGTTAGAGCGCGTAGTTTGTTTAAGCGCAAGGAGTTAGAACGTAAGGAAGACATAGAGCGACAGACGAGAAAAGAAGAGCTTGACAGACAAGAACGACAGGCCGAACGTGAGAGACAGGAACGACAAGACGAACGTGACAGACAAGAACGGAAAGAGAAAGATGAACGAGACAGACAAGATAAGAAAGACGAGCTTGAGAGACAAGAACGACAGGCCGAACTTGACAGACAGGAAAAGAAAGACGAGCTTGAGAGACAAGAACGACAGGCCGAACGACAGGCCGAACTTGACAGACAGGAAAAGAAAGACGAACGTGACAGACTAGACCGGAAGGAACAGGCGGATCGCGATCACCAGCTAGAGCTAGCTAGGCTACAGGCCGAGAAGGGTACGCTTACTCAGGCTAGCGCGCCGACGTTTGTTGCCGACCGTACGAGACTGCCGACGTTCGACGATGACAAGGACGAGCTCGACGACTTTTTACGCCGGTTTGAGCGCATTGCATCTGACCAGAAGTGGGAAGAGGCCACGTGGGCTAGCCGCCTTAGCACCTGCTTAAAAGGACGCGCATTGCAGCTCTACAACGCTTTGGAGGACGACGAGGCGAGAGACTATCAGGCACTAAAGAAGGCGTTACTCCAGCGCTTCAACCTGACTGCGGAAGCCTACAGACGACGTCTGCGTAACAGCAAGAGACTGAGCGGCGAGCTGAGCCATCAGTTTGTGGCACGCCTTAATCTCTACCTGCGGCGCTGGGTGGAGATGGCCGAAAAGGACTGGACCGTCAACGACCTTGCCGACCTCATAGTCATGGAACAACTGATGTCCAGCCTGCGACCTGAGGTGGTGACCTTCGTGCAGGAGCACCAGCCAAAGACTACTCAGGAGGCAGCCGACTGGATCAGAGTACACGAGGACGCCCAGGCGATCTCCGGCAAATCTTCAGGCTCACGGCCGGGAAAATCGGGAAATTCAGGTTCTTCAGGACCCAAGGACGGGAAGGACGATCAGGGACACAAAGGATCAAGTTCCAGAACTGACATCCAGTGTTATTACTGCAACAAGCGGGGCCACGTGAAGAAGGACTGCCACAAGAGACAGGCTGACCAGAAGGGCGTACACTTTGTTGGCAGTGAGGAGCTAAGGGACGTCACGAGCTCATGCACAATTCCACAACTCTGCGTTCCGTGCTCCAGGAAACATTTCCAGCCCCACTGCAACGTCTACGTTAACGGAGTGAAGGGCGAAGGTCTGCGGGACACAGGGGCAGACATGATAGTGGTTCGGGCGAGTCTAGTTCCAGCTATGGCCTACACAGGAGACAGCATCAGGGTGAGAATGGCCGAGGCATCTCACGCTTACGACTTGAACACGGCAGTGATCAAGGTCGTAACACCGTTGTTCACGGGGACCATTGTGGCCGTCGTCATGGACGATCCTCCATGCGACCTGCTCATTGGAAACCGGGTTCAGTTTGTGGACGGCGTCACCAGGGAGGTTCCCGTTTATCGGTCTCCCGACGTCATTTCAGTGCTCACGCGGGCACAGGCGGAGCGAGAGGACAAACCTCTCAAACCCCTACCTGCTGCACGAGCTGCCCTGGGGAACGTGACCCCCGCGCTTCTCGCGAAGGCTCAGGCATCTGATCCGACATTAGCGACTCCTCGGGAGCACGCGAAGTCGGGGAAGGTGAAGCTGAGCGGGAAGCATGGGAGGTCAAAGTTCCTCAGGGACAAGAAGTTGCTCTACCGGGAGTTCAGCAACCAAGAAGGTACATTCAAACAGGTTGTCGTGCCTCGCGAGTTTCGCGAGGGTGTCATGGCAACGGCACACGACTCGATTCTGGGAGGTCATCTTGGTACCAAGAAGACCACGGATCGTGTCTGGCGCCACTTTTACTGGCCAGGCATCTGCACGGATGTCCGACGTTTCTGTGCGTCCTGCGATAAGTGCCAGAAGGTGGTTGCCAAAGGAAGGGTGAGGAAGGTCCCCTTAGAGAAGATGCCGCTCATCGACGAACCCTTTCGTCGGGTGGCAGTGGACATCATCGGGCCCATCTTGCCTGCGTCTGAGGACGGAAACAGATACATTTTGACCATGGTGGACTACGCTACTCGATACCCAGAGGCGATCCCTCTGAAATCGATTGAAGCCACGCGAGTAGCTGAGGCTCTGGTTACTATGTGGTCCCGGCTGGGAATTCCATCAGAGGTACTCACCGACAGAGGCACGCAGTTCACGGGAGGAGTGATGGCGGAGGCAGCACGACTGCTATCACTGGAGCAGCATTTCACCACTCCTTACCATGCTCAGTGCAACGGACTGGTGGAAAGGTTCAATGGCACCTTGAAGACCATGCTGAGGAAACTAGCTCAGGAGAAACCACGCACGTGGGACAGGTACATCCCAGCATTGCTTTTTGCATACCGCGAGGTTCCTCAGGAGAGCTTGGGCTTTTCCCCATTTGAGTTGTTGTACGGCAGACAGGTACGCGGTCCCATGGCTATCCTGCGTCAGGCTTGGACAGACGAAGAAGCTGACGAGGAGGTGCAGACGACAGCGACCTACATAGTAGAACTCAGGAACAGGATTGAAGAGACCTGCAAACTGGCTCAAGAGAACCTGGGAAGAGCAGCACAGCGTTACGCGCGAGGATTCGACCGCAAGGCACGGCCGCGCAGCTTCAAGATTGGAGAACGGGTGTTGCTACTTCTACCTGTCAAACACAACAAGCTACAACTGCAGTGGCAAGGACCTTTTGAGGTGACAGCGAAAGTGGGCCAGAACGACTACAGGATCGTCATGAACGGGAAAGCACGCCTGTACCATGCCAACCTGCTGCGCGCCTACATAGAGAGGACAGCCTACGGGGAGAAGAACAAAGACCAGAAGAACAAAGACAAGAAGACAGAGAAGGTTGCAGTTATCAGGGGTGAAACGAGGGGTTGCTCGTTCTTGAGGACGACCTTTCTGTCTGGAAACAGACCATCAACCTCTGCAATATCTTCGGGTTGCAAGGTTGGCAAACGCCAGACTTATGCGCTGGGCGTTGATTCTCCAACCGTACCAATTCACGGTACGCGTCATTCCGGGCGCCAACAATGTTGGAGCTGACTTTCTCTCTCGGGCTGTAGAGGAGAACATGACTGTGAGCGAAACCGAGGTTTCGTCTTGAAGAGGGGAGGTGTGTCACGATCGGGTGACAGAGACCAAGAAAGTGTCACTCAGTGGAGTGCCTGTTCTTGGTCAGTTATGATAGAAAGCGCCTGTGCGTGATATTGGGCTACAGCAGAGATTGCTGACAGTGCTCAACGAGCACGGATGTTTTGTAGCGCACGAGTTTCACAGTGGTTTTTTTTTTGCTGTCATAGGGCTGACGGTTTTTCGCTGACAGCGCGCACGGGATTTTCATGGATTGAGTTTCTCGTGTCTTTGTTCTGCTTGGGAGGCAGAATTGTGTATAGCTGGACTGGTTTTGTGACAAGGTCAGTCACGTGTTATTGGCTAGGTTGTCTGACAGAGACACAAGGACGGCGCACTTGACACCCAGCGGCAGAAGGGGAAGGATCTAATACACAGTTTCTAGAGTATGATGGTTTTTCACCGAATATTGTATTCGGCACTCTAGGGGAGCTTCCACCAGTTATTACTTTCTCACTGCACCTGTTTTGCTGAGGACAAGTCGTCAACATTCCTTCGTCGGCGATGGCTTTCGCATAAGGATTCGACAAGGGGTTCTGGAGGTTTTCGGTCACTGTTGACGAACAGAGGCTGTTCCAGGGAGGAGGCGGACTTTGCTTCCATTGAGAGTACAATCATAGGCTTTTGAGGTAATAAATCATTATTTAACGCTGTTGATGAGTCTGTGTTGTGGAATGAAATACTCTCTGTTGTTCTTTCCAGGTTAGCGCATAATTTACTCTCTGTGACGCTAAAATACTAATCTGTATATGGTTTTTGCAGATAGGGAGAGAAGGACGGAAAATGACTGTTTTGTTGTTGTAAAAAGTCCGTTTTGTGCAGGCCCACGTGCTCGATGAGGTATTTAAAGATGACATGTTTTAAGGTGGTGGGTGAGGGGTAGCTGACATGTTTAGTGCACCGATGCTTTCTGTTTGCAGCCTTCGTTTCGTTTCGTTTTCCTGTAACTGCTGCACGGCTGCCTTTGGCGGGACACTGCTAGCTGCAGACGTTGGAGCTGGGACCTGAGGAAGCTACGCTAACGTATAACCGGCTAACCAGCAGACCGGCTAACCAGCGAACCGGCTAACCAGCAACCCGGCTAACCAGCATACCGGCTAACCAGCATACAGAAAGAAAGCTAAGTGCACCGTGTCTTACGCACCCCGTTGACCACCGTTGTCTTTTCTTATCTGTGATTTCATTGGA
>NC_090252.1:15046701-15066701 GCF_037325665.1 Littorina saxatilis | reverse complement strand
CACAAGGGGAAGTATTGACAAGCCAAGCAAAACCATACCTTTGGTTGCTACAGTGATGAAGGAGTCGACACGGCCAGACCACAAGCTAGCAGAACGCATGGACACCGTGCCCAGATCATATGAATGGCGGCTTGTGCCTCAAGTTGTAAGAAGATATTTATTTGCCCAGCATATTGCTTGACAGCATAATTGTTGCTTACTGTGCCAGTCAATACACTGTTAGCTTCACTTTAAGTCTATCTAAAGACTCAGATGCTGATTCATTTTTTTAGGTAATACTTGATGCCACGGTATTTGACACAGAACACCGTATATTACAACTATATAATCTTGAACATAATATACCGACATTTTGTTTGTTTTCCAAATAAATAATTGTGTTAGTGTTAATAGTTGATAATCACACACATGCCTCGCACTTCGGATGAACAGCTTGGAATAAACATGATACTATTTAAAACAATTAGAAGGTACAGTGGGGAGCAGAATTGAACCAATCAGGTTTGTATTGGGCGTAAATCACTATACGACTAGCTGCCGTCAAAGCAGTGACATGTCATATTTTCATTGAACGACTTATTTGTGAGCAGCATGTCACACTTACACACAAAGTTCAGCTCAAGAGGCCGAGAAGCTGATTTTGGTGGTTCGTAAACATATGAGAAATAATCACTAGCAGCCCTACTGACTGCTGTGCAGGTGACGCTTCTCAGAGCATCAGATGCAGGGACAGGTGTGAAGGTACAGGTGTTTGATGGAGACTGCTTCTCACAGGTGACGCCACGCCAGATGTAGCGAGGTGTTGGATAGACATTGGTAGCGTTGCAGGTCAGGGTGACCGGCTGTGACCCGTTGCTGACCACGTAGGATGGACCGACACTCATGTGGTCATCAAACGGGCCGTCTGGTAAATACAAACATATATCATACATTAATCAATGAAGACGTCAGCGGCGTTTTGTATGGGTCACTCCGAGTGTGTCTTACTCTTCTGTTGATTATAACATTAACAGACAAGACTAACTAGTTTATATAAACGTTAAAATATAGACACAACAAAACATGTAGCTAATTTACGTTGACCCACTGGTTTTTGTGTAGACCAACGTAAAACTAATCATGAAACAACTTTAAAAAAAACATATCCGAGTAGTCGTTGATGCAACTGCAGGTGTGATAAGGTGTTCGACGCCTATCTACATATTCGAATTACACATACAAATATGATTTTGCCTTAAATTGATGCAAAGAGTGTTCCAGATTACACCGTTACATGTTAAATGAATGATTTATTTGTATTTGTGTGTGCTTTTAAAGGATTACTGTTGATAAAACAACACCATCAGTTAACGTTTACATGTTTATTCTTACACATTTGTCTTTCATTAATGTATAACGCATTGCAGTGTTTCCCTTTTAAAGGCACAGTAAGCCTCCCGTAAACCATCACAGATACTGTCAGGCTTTTACACACAGTACAAACACCCTTTCATTTAAACACTCACCGCTTGAGAACATCCTAGGTGCCCTCCGTAAAGAGCGAGCAATTTTCAAAGAATTTATGTTTGCGTGGTTTATCTTACCCCTGAGCCATCGTGAACCTGTGTGATCCAGTTTCCCTTTTTCACAATGTAGTCGTCAGTTAGTAATTTGAATGCGACTCGATGTGAGCTTAATTGCAATAGCACGTTATTATGTACCTCTGCCTATGCACGAAACAAACGGCTGTGGTTCACAAGAACTCTAGCAATGGCTTTTGACTGTACAGAGGAACTGGCGATAGGCATAAACCGTCGTCTGCTACGAGAACCACGACCTTGCGTGACCCTGCTTCAGGGTTTTTCTTTTTTCAAACTTTCAAAACTTCGATATGTACTGATCTTGTCTTGATGAAAAAAGGCATCTTTTATGATTTAAGAATGTTTTTGTAACAAGCTGTCAATTTATTATTTAGATTTTAAAAGTTAGGTCTAGCGCCAAAACGCCCCACGGTCCGATTGTCTCTGAGACAATCCGCAAAATTAATTCTTTAAAAATTGCTCGCTCTTTACGTTGGGCACCTAGGATGTTCCCGTTTGGTGAGCGTTCAAATGGAAGGGTGTTTGTACTGTGTGTAAAAGCCTGACAGTAATGGTTTACGGGAGGCTTACTGTGCCTTTAATTGAAAGAAAACATACAACGCAAACATGCGGTCAAGTTATTAAAGGCTTGTACGTGATTTGATATTGTGAACGATTTTCCGGCAAACGCAATCAAACAGTCTTTTGCGAAAGAAAGTAACTGGAAATCAAACTACGTTGAAACTGACATCCCACACGCAGAGTGTAGACTGCTTCTTCCCTGACACCGTCAGCGGTGACCACACAGGTGTACTGTGTGCCGTTGTCTGCACGCTGGACATTGCGCAGTCTCAGTTCCCCTGGGTCCCTTGTCGGTGAGTCTTGTCCCTGCCATGTCACGGTGCTGGACCCTGGCACGTTGTATGAGCGGCAATAGCAAGTGTGGTCCTGGTTTTCCATCAGATAGCGCGGACAGACTATTTGAACTGTACCTGTGATTCGTCAGACAAACATGTAATGTAAGTTCCATGTCTGAATGCACTGGATATCTTTTTTTTTCAAAAAAGTATGCCAATTGCTTCATATTCATAGACATACACAGACCCACGCACAAACAGACAGACATATACAGACAAACAGACAGACAGACATATAAACAGACAGTCAGACACACTGACCGACACCCACACACACACCCACACACACACAAACACACAGACACAGACACACACACTAACACACACTAACACACACTAACACACACACACACGCGCGCGCGCGAACGCACGTACGCACACACGTACGCACGCGCGCACGTTCAACACACACACACACACACACACACACACACACACACACACACACACACACACTAACACACACACACGCGCGCGCACGCAAACGCACGTACGCGAACAAGTACGTACGCACGTTCGTACACACACACACACACACACACACACACACACACACACACACACACACACACACACACACACACACACACACACAATATACACATAAGACACACGTACGCACGCAGGCAAGGCTGACGCGCGCACACATACGAGGGGTGTAGTAACAGTCCTTAGACTCAAGCTCCCGGCCATTCCTTATGATATTTACAATGACGTATGCATACTGCAATGTTTCATCGGCAATGACACACAATGTCATGTACCTCCAAGTTTCCACTGCAACGAAAACAACTCCTAAGTTTACTTGCTTGTAATGTAGCTAAAGAAAAGGGAGTTCCGAACCATGATGTTTACAAATCTCATGAAGGCTTCTTATGTTTGTCACACAATATTGTTTTGGGAAGAACGCTCCTTCCAAAACGACTACTTACAGCTTGTACAATGAACTACATTATGGTAGACAGATCTTCAAAATGACACTCGCCAAGATCGACAGTTGAATGCTGTTACTGCAACACATCTGTTGGTGCCGTTGATAATTTGACAAGAAATGATGCACGAATCACACACACGGAGGTAAAGGACGCATGGATAATTAAAACATCACAAATAGATTAATATGGCACAAGATTGTACGGGTACACAAGCGTTGCAGACAGTAGGTGCCCGTACTCTTTATGGTGTACAAAAGGGTGTATGTCTCGAAATGTACTGTACATACATGTTTTCGTCAGTTGGTTCAAACAATTTAACAATTTAACAAAAAAGGTCGGTACATTATTGTTTATTGTTGGTATTAGTTGTGTAGCAACTGGTCGACTGAATTGAATAGTGTTGCTTTACACACATGCACACATACAGAAACACATCACCTCCACCACCACTACAACAGCCACCACAACGACCACCACCGCCACCCCTACAGGTCGAATGATGTATGTATGATATATCCCATGACCTCCCTTCTTTGTCTCTGTTACTTCAGTATGGGTATATATGTTGTATTTTTATAGCTCAATAAATACATCATGGACTCCAAAAAATATATGATAGTGCAGATTCCGATTTGGGAAAAGGACTACTTTCCTCCCGACCTTTGACCTCGCGCCGAACAATGTGACACATTTGTATGAAGTTCTAAAATCGTATTGCACGGCTCAGAAAACCATATCAGTTGCACGCAAAAATGAATCTCAGAACTGATCTGATGTATGAGATGCAATAAGCAAAAGTTTCTTTCATTATGAAAGCAATGCAGGTCGAAAAAAACGAACATTCAACTTACAAGATAACCAGATGCTAGCGAACCAAAACAAAAACACGAGTACCCTCCCCTTGCATCGTTAGCAGACGACTTTTGAGAATCTGTCGGTAGTGTGTTTTGGTGTGCGCCTTCAGCTATCAAACATCGGCTGTTTCACGTGTTTTGCGAGCAAGTCTACTCTTTTGCCTGGCTCTGCAGTAAGTCCACATATTTTTCCGTAATCCAGTCATATTCCTTCAAAATGCAATCAATCGGCGGTGACTAGACGTGTCGGTCGCGTTTTCCTCTCACCCATACCAGTTTAAGTTCATCCATGCAAACACACTCGCAAAACAGTTTATCACGTAGATACATTTCAAATAGGGAGCAAATGGTTAAATCTAAACCTACATATTTGTTCCCTAAAATTTGCTTCTCTGTCAATAAGCCTAATTACACACGTTCGAGAAAAACAACGTGGAATCGATTCTGAATCGAGTAAGCCAAATGGGTCCCAAACCCGTTTCGCCCGTTCTACCGACCTGAAACGCAAAACAAAAGAATTGTGCGCTTCAACTAAATTAATTTCTATTCGACTTCATTACTTTCTTGCAACTTATGAACCTTTACTTAAAGCTTTTAAATGGTCTGAAAGTAGTGTTACCGCGTACTTATCGATGCACTCATTCGTTTTATTTTTTCAGCGACGGTCACTTAGTTTAAGGTTGCAAAAGGGCTAAGTCTCGCTGGCAACAGTTTTACCCTGCACAGATCGCAACAGTGCCGCTAGTAGTCTACACTTTGTGTTTGATGGTAGAATGGGATATACAGATTACAACACTCGTGGTTTTTTATATGGCTTGTATTTCAGTCAAGACCCAGCGGGAATATCAATCGAGAGCCACTCGCCAGAGGCTCGTGTCTCCCGATGATATTCATCCGCTGGGTCTTGACTGAAATACAAGCCATATAAAAAACCACTCGTGTTGTAACCTATACATATATTTTCAAAGCGTAAAAGGTTTCCTTAAAAAGGCTTGGACAAAGTGATATGAACTATGTTCTATACATATGTGCAGTGTGTGCGTATGTGAAGCCTTGAGTGTTCATAAATTGTGTCTGTCAGTGCGTTCGTTCGTTCGTTCGTACGCGCGTTCGTACGCGCGTCCGTTCGTGCGTTCGTGTGTTCGTTCGTGCGTCTGTGCGTGCGTGCGTGCGTGCGTGCGTGCAACTCTGTACGGACGGTGTTGTCGAAACTTTAACACTTGATGGATTCCGTCATCCGTCATGCCGGATGGCATTGTTTGAATCCTTCGCGGAGCTGATCTTGGAATGGTGATGGTTGGATGACAAATGTGGATGAAATGTGATCCTATTGTGGCTTTTCGGCAGATCATGTTAAGCGATGCATGAGACTTACTTGCTCTAACACATCTACACGTAAAAACAAATGAAAGGTCTACAGTGGGCTTTTATTGTACGAGTCGGACATAAGTCGGACGCTGTCGGGCATGGTCGCGGCCTGGCAGAAGTGTTGACCAATCATATAGCGAATATCAAACTCGGCCGTCCTAGAATGCATTTAATGTCTTTCTGATACATAAGAGACCAAAACGACACGGACGATCTACGACTGAGATCTCCCTTTGATATATTTATAGACCTTTCTGTTTGTCATCCGTTGTTTCCCGATTTCAATGCGACACGTGTCAAGGAGACAACTTGCGCGTAAATTCTGATCAGATGTCGAAGCTTGGGTTGAAGAAGGTTGAAAACAAGTACGACTCGACTGCGTAGATTGTGTTGTCTGCTACGAATAGTACGATTAAAAGAAGATTAAGTTTTATTTGCAAATTGCACCGACCAGAAGGAAAACAGTCTTTATCGGTATTTCAAGCATAGTGAAGCATGCTGTACGGCTTTCTCGCGAGAGCTGCGAAGGCTGAAGAACGTAGTTCTCGCGACATTCGAAGCATAACAAAGAGCACGTATCGCCGATGTCTAGCGAGAACTGGTCCGATGCCAAACAGGTCGATTGATGGAGACGATGCCGCTTCCCGTGCAACAGATTGGATGGAGCAAGAAACCACCATCGTCAGTGTATCGGTAAAGCACTTTGCCATTACTGTTTTAAATTAGAACCTTGATTTTAGTGGTTTAGTGTGTGTGTGTGTGCACGTATGTGTTTGTGTGTGTGTGTATGTGTGTGTGTATGTGTGTGTGTATGTGTGTGCACGTGTGTGTGTGTGTGTGTGTGTGTGTGTGTGTGTGTGTGTGTGTGTGTGTGTGTGTGTGTGTGTGTGTGTGAAGCTCGGTGGTTATAGTTGTTCAATGTTTGTCAGTGTTGGGTCAAAACACTGTTTTTATCTGACTGCTGTCAGATGTTACGTGGGTTTGCATGTAGCGAATACTCAGTCTAGTCGTTCATCCAACTGAAACAACTTAACAGCCATGATTCAGCTGGGAGTCTATTCCAGATCGAACTGGTTTCCATCTAAGAGACATCACTCACAGCAAGCCGTTCATAAATTAAGTTATTTTACATGATTATACTGACAGTTATTCACTTGTATCTTTTTTCACGCGTAGAAAGCTATCTCCAATTATCAGTTTATTGTAGCTTAACCTTCACCGTTCTTCCTGGGTCGTGGGCTACCCAGAGCCTCAAAAAAGTGTCTCTATTTCTGAAAATATTGGGAGGCTTTGGTTTAAACTTCATGTAATCCTCAAACACTTTATATTAGGACCCTCCAATCGACCACTTTCTAAAGGATTATTTTTGTAAACAAAGAAATAAATAATAACATAATTTGAACTGGTCAGTCCGGATGATGTGGGTTGTGGGCGACCCATATTGAATTAAAGAAGAAGTGTACGATGTGTATTCTTACTTGGTCGTGTACGACTCATACTCTGCAACGAGGCAGTAACTATGGTGTTTGTACGACACATACTTTTTACGTTGAAACCTTCTTTTTAAAGTATGGGTCGTACACGACCCACATAATCCGGACTGTGTAGTCCAGTGCGTGAACCGATGAAGGTTAACACACCTACATACACGTTCAACTAAAACGCGCTTGTGGTCCTAGCTTGTGGTCCTAGCTTGTGGTCATAGGGTGTGGTCATAGCTTGTGGTCATAGCTTGTGGTCATAGCGTGTGGTCATAGCTTGTGGTCATAGCTTGTGCATGCATCAGGCCATATAGTTTATGCATTCAATTCATACGTCACCCCGTATATTTAAGGCTGTACCGAGCGTGCGCCGCTGTAACACCACGCGACTGTTGGCTTGGGTGTGTTGATGCTGTCTTATTTCCAACGCGCGGAGACAATTTTATTACGAACCAGACGTTGCGGCGATGTGGTATAACACAGTTTTGACTGCTTTGGAAGATGTTTGTGTTCAGAGGAAATTCAAATCGTTGGCTTTTTATTAGCAAGGCAATCTAATTGTTCGCTCTTAGCTGTCTGTTTTTTTTTCTTTCTGAACAAGTTTTATGACTGTTGTATTCTGACATCATTGCAGAATTATTACTGTGACCACCGATACATGTTTTCTCTGATTGAGTTACACCGCTCATCGTCTGGAAAGTGTTCAAAATTTCTTTTTTGCATGTGCAATATCTCTTTCAGGGGCTCTTTCTCGAGTTTGTAGACAGCCTTGTTGAGGTTGAAGGTCTGTCTTTATGAGTCTTTAGATGCAGTTATTACGTAGTCCTTCTAAGCAATATACTCTATATCAATCCACATAAACTGCACGTAAACATAATACATGTTGGTTTGGCATTCTGTGATGATGATCATAGTGTTCACCTGTACAGGAGTACCTTGCTGCCGTGTGCTGACAAAACCGAGTAAGTCCATTTTTTTCAAAAATGATATTTTTTGTTCATCAAAGCTTAGAAATTAAGGCGCACCTTATGTGTAAATTGTGACTTTGTGAAATAAATAGATAAGGAGATATAAAAAAGTAAGTCCACACCTTAAAAACTGTTTAAAGTACATCTGCCATGTGCTGACAAAACCGAGTAAGTCCATTTTTTCCCCAAAACGATATCTTTTTGTTCATCAAAACTAAAAAATCAAGAAGCAGCCTGTGTGTAAATTTTGACTTTGTAAAATAAATAGATAAGGAGATATAGAAAAGTAAGTCCACAACTTCAAACATTTCTCAAAAAAAATTACATGTCAATTTGCTGGTAAAACCAAGTAAGTCCATCCACCAATCACAAGAACCTTGATGACGCTATAACCAATCAGAATGCAATGTTTTTGCCAGTATGACGTCAAAGTCAATCCGAATATTCTTGCGGCATTTTACTTGTTAGTAGGGGTGCTAGTTTTGGTGCAAGCATGGCTGCTAAAGAAGAAGTGTTGTCAAGATAAATGACAAAACAGTGAAAATAACGTTAACATTACGAATTTGCACAAGATGGTGAGAGATAGAGAGAGAGAGAGAGAGAGAGAGAGAGAGAGAGAGAGAGAGAGAGAGAGAGAGAGAGAGAGAGAGAGAGAGAGAGAGGAGAGAGAGAGAGACTAAACAGGGAGAGAGTGAGAGAGGGGAAAGAAATCAGGGTCGACGGGGGGGGGGGGGGGGGGTGGGGGGGTGGGGTGGATAGAGAGGGAGAGAGAGAAATAAAGGGAAAGAGGAATTAGGGAGGGAGGAAGAGAGTAAGAGGGAGAGAGGTAGCGAGAGAGGTAGGGAGGGATAGAAAGAGATGGAGGGAGGAAAAGAGAGAGATAGGGAGGGATAGAGGGAGGGAGAGAGAGAGAGAGACAAGGATCGTCAGGTGAATTATATAGATAGAGAAGAATTTTTTTTTAAATAAAACGTCATAAGGTGACGTCATTATGTCTCGCCTTATCGAAAGAGGTCATTTGTGTGTTCTAAACTTTAAATGACGTCATTTGTGAGTTCTAAACTTAAAATGACGTATTTTCTGTATGGGTCGTCTGACAAGAATTTTAAAACTATCATTATAGGAAAATTGGGAACCCCTTGGACTTACTTGGTTTTGTCAAAACATTCATGCACACTTAAAAAGTTGTTTTTGGTTGTGGACTTACTTGTTCATATCTGCTTATCTAAGCACTCTAAAAAGTAGAAATTAGCACACAAGATGCGCATTGATTTCTTCTTTTTGATGAACAAAAAATATCATTTTGAAAAAAAAATGACTTACCAAAGCGGAAGGTCGTGGGTTCGATTCCCGGCCGCACCTGACGGGTAATTAAGGTGAAGATTTTTCCGATATCCCAGGTCAACTTACGTGCAGGTCTGCTGGTGCCTTATCACCCTTCGTGTGTACACGCAAGCACAAGACCAAATGCGCACGGAAAAGATCGTGCAGTCCAAAGCAGAGTTCGGTGGGTTATAGAAACACGAAAATACCCAGCATGCTTTCACCGAAAACGGCGTATGGCTGCCTAAATGGTTTTGTAAAAACGGTCATCCACGTACAAATCCACTCGTGCAAAAGCACACGTGTACGTGGGAGCTTCAGCCCACGAACGCAAAAGAAGAAGAAGAAGAACGCCTTCACAAAAATTGCGTCCTCGCTGTTAAAACCCGTCAATCGGGACAGTGAATGTTTCCGTACCATGTCCACACGGCACCTGAATTGCTTAATATCAATTCAAACGTAACACATCTATAAATAGATTCAGGAAACATTGACACCTGCAATAAAATCACGTTCGTGCCTGTGCTAGCATTTTAATGTCCAGAAATATTTCTTAATAACAATTTCAAGAAACGATTTTTAAGACATCAAACCCGGGTAAATAGTGTTTGATTTGAATTTCAAATAATGTGATTTAAGGCTGTAACTATAGTAGTAACCGAACCACCCAAACTTACAACAACAAAACATTACCGGAACAAAAAAACATGCTGCGTAGCTTAAACAATTGTACGTGAATAATATGTATTTTAGCAAATCACCGCAATCTGATATGCTCATCATTCTCCAAGGCACTCAAACTAACACTCACGTACACAGTCATACACAAGAACCAGCTTTTATTCTTGACTGGACATAGTCCTTAGATCAAGACTGGTTTTAATCAGAACAAACACACAAACGCACACATTGTTACAGGTTCGCTTCGAAAGTATCTGTGAGAATCGTACCGAAATGAGCCAGAGCGTTGTTTAGAGATCAAATAAACAAAGGGAAGTAAGCGCTCTAATGTGCACACGACATGTGCAATAGAGTAAGCGAGAGTTACACGGAACGTTTCTCCTGGCACCTGAGAGAATAACGCATTGAAATGAACAAGCGACTTTCATCCTCAAAAAAAGCATTACTTTTTCTTCCAAATGTTTTGACAAAACCAAGTAAGTCCACTTGCTTAGATCTGTCAAATTTTTTAGATCTGATATAATGGAAAAAAGTGACAAAACCAAGTAAGTCCACAAAATGCCCAACAAAACAAAAACCATCCATCAGATCATTATCAAACTCGGGTTGTAAACGTACATTAATGCTATTTATCTTATTATCTCTGTAGGTTGATCAAGCTAATCGTCATTTTTGAGAAATGTAATAAAACAGAAAAAGTCGTTTATCTCAGAACTAGCTTCAGTGGACTTACTCGGTTTTGTCAGCACACGGCAGCTTAGACTGACATTCCGCATTGCATGTAAGGGAGTACTTTGGTTATTTTAAACAATTGTTGTTTTAGTGTAAATGCATTGTTTGTAATGTTTTTGTAACTGGCCTAATACCTACACTTTATTTGTGTAGTTGCGTCTAACTATAGCATAACCACAGGTTGACTGGAGGCCCGTGATTACAAAAGCTGACTCAAATGTATGTTGTTGTTGTTTTCAAAGTCATCTCTCATGTGTGAAGAATATATCATCACACTTGTTGATCACTTAATGAACCATTTACATTCGGAAGAAAAATAGAAACCTTGATAAGAGTAAGAGGACAAACAACACATTAATTGATCTCACTGTCCCACAATTGGATGCTTGTTTCAGCTCACGCAAAAGCCGTGACCGTGTGTCTTTGTTGGGTGGTGACGTAAAACAAACCTACCCACTTGATCCTACTGTCCCAAACATTTGGACGCTAACAGTTCATGCTCAAACTCAACATTGACTAATTTACTATTCTGACGTCAAAAAACAACAACAAAACCCCATATTTTGGCACATCACTCATAATCGTTAATACTTATCCTACGAGGTAACACATTAACCCCCAAAATGTGCTTCATGTTCGTCACTGGTAGGGGCATATCTATCGCCACACATCTTGTACATCGATACAACGTGTTATCTGGGTTGCCTAGTATATCCGAGCTTAAAGGTACAGTCAGCTTCCCGTAAACCATCAGTTTCTGGTCGCAGACACTGTCAGGCGTTTACACACAGAACAAACACCCTTTCGTTTAAACACTCACCGCTTGAGAATATCCTAGTTGCCCTCCGTAAAGAGCGAGCAAACTTCAAATAATTTATTTTTTGCGTGGCCAGCCGGATTGTCGTTTTGGCGCTGGACCTTTTAAAATCTAAATAATAAATTGACGGCTTAATTGTTAAACAAACATTCTTACATCATAAAATAATTATTTTTTCATCAAGACAAGATCAGTACAATTCGAAGTTTTGAAAGTTTGAAAAAAAGGAGCCTGGAAGCGTGTCACACAAAACGTGTTTCCTGTAGCAGACGAATATTCCGCATAGTGCTTGCTTCTTTGAATCCAACCGCTGCCGATAAGTTCATGTGACTCGCAGCCGTTCATAGCGTTTTAGATTCAGAGGTACACAATAACGTGCTATTGCAGACACAGCGACTCGCACTAAAATCACAAACTGACGACTAAATTGTGAAAAAAAAGTAAAGTGAATCACACGGGTTCACGATGGCTCAGGGGTTAGATACACCATGCAAAAATAAATTCTTTGAAAATTGCTCGCTCTTTACGGAGGGCACCTAGGCTGTTCTCAAGCGGTGAGTGTTTCAATGAAAGGGTGTTTTTACTGTGTGTAAAAGCCTGACAGTGTCTGTGATGGTTTACGGCAAGCTGACTGTGTCTTTAATGACACTCATCATTGCATAAATCAGTTTAATGTTGAAGGGCGTCATTTTACAGAACAATTGTAAGTGGGATTTTCAAGTAAGAAGCATTGTAAAAAAGGTAACTTTATTAATCAACTGTATATCACATTACAAATACAGATTAAATCGCAAAAGCCTGGAGATTATGTATACCTCTTTCGTTTCACCACATTTTGACTATGCTGACATCCTATAAGATAACTGTACTGAATATGTGTCTAATGGACTGGAACAATTACATTTGGAAGCTATTCGGACTATAATTCGTGGTGTTCGTGGTACCAGCTACGAACATGTGTATAATGAAAGCGGATTTTGTAACCTAAGAGAAAGACGGAGAAGACATCAATAGATTTCATATTATAAAATGGTACATGGCAACTGCCCTCATTATTTACTACATTTGTTGCCACCTTTAACTTCAGAGGTTAACCCCTATCATGAAAGAAGACCGCTAGAAAGAAGAGTCCCCGCATGCAGAACGGAATGATATCGTCAATCCTTCATACCTGCATCTACCACTGGAACAACTTGCCTGACAGCATTAAAACAACTAACTCAATTAGCGAATTTAAACATTATTTCGTTTCTCCTGATTATAATGTACCTGCCTATTATTATTGTGGGAAAAGAAAGGATGCTATTCACCACTGCAGAATGCGCCTAAACATGAGTAATTTGAATTCTGACCTATGCAAACGCCACTCACAGAAACAAAACGCAATGCACGTGCGGCTATCTGAACGAAACCGCTGACCATTATCTGATACATTGCCCTCTGTACATTGATGCTCGCCTGTCCACAATAAATGCACTACCTGTAAATTACAGACATGTTCATATTTTGTTAAATGGCAACGAAACCCTTCATCTTCGCACCAATAAGTTTATTTGTGAAAATGTACACTTTTTTTGCGAATCTGGTCGCTTTTATTGAATCGCAATACTCATGTAAGCATTTCTGTTAACCATTACTTTGTATGATTTCTCCAATGATTTCACTAGCAAACAACTGTTTATCTGCCACTGGATTACAGTTTACAATTTACGATGTTCATTCTCTTTTGTAAGCGCTTGCTACTTCCATCACTCTACATGTCTCTGTCGTTCTCTCCCCCCCCCCCACCCCCACCCATCTTTCCCTTGCTTTAGTTTTGTCTTACTCTTTGTTTGGTTTATTTTGACCCTGTTTTTGACCCAGATAATGACATAGCATATATTATAATTTGTCTGTCCGATATCACATTTGTATTATCCACCATTCGCGTCTTCTTCTTCTTCTTGGCGTTCGCAGAGGTTACACAATCAGTCCAGCACTGGTGATAAATGTTGTCGTTTTCTCCAACTCCTGTCGACTGCCGTATAGTTTGGTCTGCAAGGGAGTTGGTGACGGCCACACTTCTTTTCGTTCCTCATCTAGTAAGGGACATCGCTGTAAGATGTGTTCCGCTGTTTGGTCCTCTTGACCGCAGGCACAGGTTGGTGATGGCGCCAGCTTGAACTTTCGGTTCATGTGAGCATTGAGCCTGTTGTGGCCAGTACGCAGCCTGATGAGGTTGACTTGCTGCTCTCTGGACATTGTGTGGTAGTCATCTCTGTTTGTCCTTGGCCTCATCAATGCCTTGATGATTGTCTTCTGCTCACTAAAGCTGACACTGTTTTCAGGTTGGTCTTCCACGGCTCCTTCTTTTGCCAGCTCATCTGCCCTTTCATTTCCTGGTATCCCACAGTGTGCTGGTATTCACTGGAGGACAACTCTTCTGGTTTGTCTGACTATCTGTAATGCTTTGGCCAGCTGTGGGAGTTTGTCGTTCTCTAGGGCCTGAAGGACTGAAAGGGCGTCCGAGAGGAAGACAACTTGAAAGCAAGGGTCTGCGGAGTCCTGAACGAAGGAGGCGGCCTGCATGAGAGCTTCTGCTTCTGCTTTATAGTTTGTGCAGTGTTTGCCAGTGGCAACGCTGGATGTAGCTGTATGTCCCCCAGGGAACTGGATGAGAATGCCTGCACCTCCATTGAGCACGGCGTTAGTTGCTGATCCATCGGTGTATACATGGATCCACGCCTCTTTTGGGTACTGTTCGTCGATCAGGGCTAAGGTGAGTGCCTGTCGAGCTGTGTCATTCTGATCTTCTCCTGAGGTAACATGTGGAACACTGGTGCAGATCTGGATGCCTGGTTTCTCTGTTGCCTTGGGGGTTTCCTCTTCTTCTTGAGTCAGAGGTAGAGTGTTCTGTGGAAGGACTTCCCTGTACTGTCGAGAAAGTCTCTTGCTCTCGTGTACAAAACTGCTCCGTTTAAGCCGGTTCTTGGTGAGGTTGCTCAGTCTGTGCTTCATGGGGTGGTCGGGTAGGCACTTGAGCTTCTCGGCCTGTACCATAGTCTTGGCTTCTCTTCTCTGACAGAGGGGTTGGATGGTGGTAAGCTTCTCCATTTCCTTGATGGGCGTGGATTTCATTGCACCGGTGATGAGTCGGAGGGCCTGGTTTTGCACACGGTCAAGGGTCTGCAGGTTTGTCTTGGCTGAGGTTGACCACGCTGTGGAGCCGTACTCGAGGTGGGGTCTGATTGTTCCCTGGTATACTGTCTTCAGTATCTTCTCGTTCGCTCCCCAGGTGGTACCTGCCAGCTTCCTGAGTATGGCTAGCTTGCGCCGGGCCTTCGTCTCTGCCTGTGCAATGTGTGGTTTCCAGGTCTGCCGTCTATCAAAGGTGACACCAAGGTACGTTGCTTCTTCATCCTCTCTCAGAGGAGTTCCACCAAGCCTAATGGTTCCGGCTTTCTGCTTTGGCGACAGTGTGAATAGGGTGGTGGAGGATTTCTCCTTGTTGATGGAGACGCACCAATCTTCTGCCCATGCGTTCAGCCTATCTGCCGCTTGCTGCATTCTGTAGGTGGCAGTACTTGCGTGCTCCTCCTTGCACCAGATCACAAGGTCGTCTGCGTAGAGAGCAGCTTTGATCCCCTTGGGCATCTCAGACACCAGATCGTCGATGAAGAGAAGGAAGAGTGTGGGGGAGAGGACTCCGCCCTGAGGGACGCCATGACGAAGGAGGAACTTCTTGCTTTTGGTCTGGTCGACGTTAACTCTTGCCCTGCGGTTATAGAGGTAAGAGCGAATCCACTGGTACATGTTGCTGGACACGCCTTTCCTCAGCAGTTTTACAAGGAGTCCATCTTTCCAGACCTTGTCAAAGGCCTTCTGAAGATCTATCCAGGTGACGAAGACCAGCTTCTGTTCCTGAAAGGCATCTTCAACTTCTTGCGCCAGGTAAGTGACCTGATCTTCAGTGCTCCGGAACTGTCGGAATCCAGCTTGTTCAGGGGCGAGGAGGTTCCTGGATTCCAGGTACCACCTGAGGCGCTCGTTCACAATTCTCTCCAGGGTCTTCACAACACAGCTGGTGAGGCTGATTGGGCGATAGCTGGTGGCCTTCTTTGGATCCTTCCCTTTTTTTAAGATGGGGATCATGATCGCTTCTCGCCAGAGTTGTGGTAGCGATCCTTCTTGCCAGCTGCTGTTGAAGACCTCGAGTAGCTTGTTCTCTGCTGCACTACCAAGGTGGGTTAGCATCTCGTTGGTGATGCCGTCTGGGCCAGGGGACTTCTTCGCCTTTGACTTTTTCAGAGCTGAGTGCAGCTCGTGGAGTGTGAGTGGTTGACTCATGGCGTCCACTGTCGACTGTCTGGCAGGTCTCTCTCTTTTCTCTCTTCTTGCTTCTCTCTGTTTCTCGGGGCTAACATGGAGGTTGCTCTCAGCTGCATAGCTTTCAGCAAATTGGTTGGCAGCATGCTTTCCAGTTAGCACCTTCCCGTTCTCTTCTAATGTGATCTTTCCTCTGCTGGTGTTCTCATCATTCAACTGCTTGGTGAGCCTCCAGAGCTTTCTGCCATCCTTCTCAAGGTTCAGAGAGCTTGTTTTCTCTTGCCAGCTTCTCCGTCTTGCCTGTAGCTTCTTTTTGAGAAATTTGGCTTTGGCTTCCTGGAGGCGGATGTTGTTGTTTTGTGACGGGTTGACTTCTGCTTCCCTTCTGGCGTCTGCCAGATCATCATCCAGTTCCTGCAATTCATTGCTCCAGTAGGGCTTATAGTCTCTCCTGGCACCCCTGGGAATGGACTCACGCGCTGCTCTGAGGATGCTCATGTTGAAGTCCTTCGCCACCATATTGATGTCTCGACCCTCGACTCTGATGTCTCTGGTGAGTTCGCTGGTGCGGTGTCTAAAGAGGAACCAGTTCGCTCTTTTGTAGTTCCACCGTGGGAAGGAAGCTTCAGTGCAGGACTCCATGCCCAGGGTCAAAAAGACTGGCCGATGGTCACTTCCACCTAGCTGTTCTCCGACCTCTCTGCTGGTTAGCTGGTGCATGTCTTCCGTGCAGAAGGCTAGGTCAGGAGTTGATGTAGTGTGCCATCTTCTGGAGTAGAATGTAGGGCAGTCAAAGGGACTGTTCAAAAGGATGAGACCTTTGTCGTCCTGCCAGTTCTCCACCTCTTCTCCTCTCCGATCCAGGTGGTCATATCCCCAACTCTGTGAATGACTGTTGAAGTCACCCACCACAATGAAGTTGGAGGCCTTTGCGGGGATCGTGTCAAGGGCGAGGTGTCTATCATTGGGGCAGTAGAAGTTGACAAGATGGAATTCTGATGTCTTCGTCTGGATTCGAATCACCTGATATTCGGAGTCCTCCATGTGCGTTTCTATCAAACAGGCATTGATGTTGTTCCTGATGAGGGTCAGGATTCCTCCTTTGCTTCGGTCTGTTCTGTCGGACCTAAGACATTGGTAGCCTCTCACTTTGAAGGACTTTTGGGGTGTCAGGTGCGTCTCCTGAATACAGCAGATGTTGATGTTCTTCTCATGCAGGATATGCTCCAACTCTGTCTTCTTGTTCGGGATACTTTCTGCGTTCCAGTGCATGACCTGAAAAGGTCGCTGCTGACTGGGTTTCTTCCTGGTTGTGGTGGTGCCAGTCACTTTCCTCCCGCGTCCCCTGGCGTGACAAGACGGACGGGAGGGACCTCCAGTAGTTGGGGCTGGGTCCCTTTGAGGCATGGGACCCGACGCTGCTCCACCCTGGGGGGTCCTCAATGGGCGAGCGCCATTTTCATCTGTGCTGGTTGATTGTGTCATCATTTGCGTAAGTGCGTGTACCCGTGGTTTGTTAGAATGCGCCGTGCGGCCCGGGTCCTCCGTCTTCAGCATTCGGGATTTTCTGTCGGGGTTACCTCACCCTTAGCTCATGGCCCATACGTCCTACCCTGAGAGCACAGGGGGGGAGGATTTTCCGGGATCCCACCCGGAGCCAGTTTGGTCCGCGGCCGCAAGCGGCTGATCTCCATATCTGAAGACCGTTCCCCTATCCGCCACCCGGGGACGCGCTGGGTTGGGGGTGGTCGCCCCACTGAAAATCCCACACTGGGTTAAGAAAGATCAGCCTGTCCCAGCACCATTCGTGTATAGGGCACGTTATTTTAGCGTTCGCTTGAGTTCGTGTTCCTATTATTTCTTGCTTTACTACTGTACCATTTCTAACTGAATAAAACCTTGTTTAAACCAATGTTGAAGGGTAAAAAACATAGGGACTCCCAAATAAGGCCGATATCGTACATAGTACAATGTGCTATACAGATTTCGGTTTGTGTATCTGTGTTTCTGTTTGTGTGATTGTGGATGCCATGCCTGAGCAGGGGCAGATCAGTTCATTTTTATGGGGGGGGGGGGGGGGTTCCAAAAGTATATTGTGAAGATATTGGTGTGAAGGCGCGAAGCGCCGAGCCGACGACGCGAAGCGCCTAGCTTGCTAGGGGGGTCCGGGGGCATGCTCCCCCGGAAAATTTTGAAAAAAAGGATGCAAAGTTGTGCAATCTGGTGCATTCTGAGGATGAACATCAATCAATCAATCAATGAGTCTTATATCGCGCATATTCCGTGGGTACAGTTCTAGGCGCTCTGCAGTGATGCCGTGTGAGATGAAATTTTATACGGCCAGTAGATTGCAGCCATTTCGGCGCATATTTACCTTTCACGGCCTATTATTCCAAGTCACACGGGTATAGGTAGACAATTATTAACTGTGCCTAAGCAATTTTGCCAGGAAAGACCCTTTTGTCAATCGTGGGATCTTTAACGTGCACACCCAATGTAGTGTACATTACCAGTTTCAGGCAGCAGATTTTGTCACTGATTAATACCCCAAAAATTGAAACTCAATGTAAAATAAAGCAATGCACCATAAACATATTTTTATTTTTTGGCTGGGGGGTGGGGTGGGTCCGGAAACCCCAGAACCCCCCCCCCCCGTCCACCCCTGCTGAGTGATGGCATCAAACTAGGATACTACTGTGCATGCACACTGTCAATGGGCCACAGCTGTGCTCATGTGTGTATTTAATTTGTATTCATTGCTTCATTTATCAGATTATCAAACGCCCCAATGGATTTCAGTGGTGGTTTAAACTGTGTTTACATATAGTGACGCGACGGCGGCGAGGAAGCGACGCGACCTTGGCGGCAAAACAGATGGCAACAGTAAAAACAAAGAACGCGTGTTTTAATATGGGCGACGCGACGGCGGCGTGGCGATTAGGCGGCGAACAAACAGAGCGGCATTTGCCCCCAAAAAAGGCGTTTTCTTGCTATTTCCGTAGTTTCAAACCCTCGATAACTGCTGAATAATCTACGTTGACTTTTTGTTTGGGCAGATACATACATGAATTCCTTCTGAAGTTGTTAAAAGCATCGGGTTCGCTCCTCTTTTTGAGATTATAGACGTTGCGGGGAAAACGCCCGACAACTCAGCACGACGACAAGTGACCGTGACCTTCTTTTTTTCCTCTCACACAGCCGGGACGGGGCCTTTGCGAGCCGTTCCCACTGGAAAATGGAGCAATTTGTCGTCGTCGCTAAAACGGAAGATAGAAATTGTTCTTTGCTGCTAAGTCGAGTTCACTTTAATCAAAGTATGTGTTATGGACGTATAGATTGTTCATTTTGCAAATAGCTTTTGAAGAAGAAAAAAATAAATAGATTTCCAGGTTATTTTTGTCGGGTACCATCTCAGAATGATGCTCCTAAGTCTTTGCAGAGACATACATACATACATTCTATCTATGTCTCTGGTCTTTGCAAAGAAGCCTCTATAAAGTGTTTGCGCAGAAGGCGGACGCGTACGAAGTTCAAAACCAAGACTAGAGTGATGACAATTTTATGCGCAGCCGTCCGGGACGCGTGTTGAAACAACGTCTGCGAAGGCGAAGTTTGGTGTTTTTCACGTCGGGGCCGAACGAATGCATACACTAGTCGTTTTTCCTTGACTGAAGGGTGTTTGGGTGGTGTTTTCAATTCTATTTTAGGTTCCAGCATTATGTTGTCTGTTAAAAGGCAAAACATGTTTTTGAAGGGGCAAATAGCGGAGTCATGATGGCCAGGGTACCTGTCATTGTGGTAGCAGGAATACTCAATTATATTATACTGTTCGGTTATTTTGAATGAAAAGAAATCTTGAGAAAAAGGCGAGAGAGAGAACTAGGTTATTATACTGTACCAACGGACGTTATTCCCAAACAAAGGCCTATGCATTTCACGCGGTGACTAGATATTATCAATGAGAGAAATGAGTAAAAATGTATTCAACAATATTGTATGGGGAAGGATGGTTTGGGATTGCAAGCGGGGGTGTGGGGCAGGGGGGGTGTGGGGCAGGGGG
>NC_090252.1:14986701-15044201 GCF_037325665.1 Littorina saxatilis | reverse complement strand
CGACAACACACCTGTCTCGGTTCCGTCGTCGTTGTCGGTCCAGTCTTCCCCGCAACGTCTATATTGTCGTTGAAACATAGACGGTTTCTTCGTTTTATTTATCGTCTTATGATTTTTCTTGCCATCGTAAGACGTTTCAGATCAGTATAGTTGATCTTAAATAAAGCATGGTTGTGTGAGTGTTGGGCAGATTGATTTTCAGGAGTCAACAAATTAAGCCACACAGAAAACAATGCCACGTGCTGCGCCGCTTTAAACAGCAACACACACACTAACATCCGCATGCCGCCAAGCCTTTAGTTCCTGCCGCGCCGCCATCGCCTGGCTAATTAGATAATTACAATGTTTAATGTATCAAACGAACCTCGCGCACAGATGCTTGTCAACCAGCAGAAACAGAGCAATAAAATACCCAGTGTCTGCATTGTCAGGCAGGTGATGGTAGTGAATACCTACACGTGAAGTGCACCATGTGGAGAGCTCTGAACAGCGATCTGTTCTAAGGCTTGTAACATAGATTATGGTTGTTGCAGTGTAAGCGAGTGTATGCGTGGGAAATGCGTCCCACGTCACCGTTTTGAATCCATGCCTCTCGGGTCAAGTTGCAGGAAGACTGTTCACGAAACGATGTCAGTCAATTGACGAGTACAACTGACCCTACACCTATCAGTGAAAACACGCGATTTAGACGTTGCTTTATTGAGGGGACGATACCGGCCTTTCTGTATTGCAGTCTGCTGGAGGCAGTGCCATAGGTCATCGTGTTGCAGTTCTCACGTGACCAGTCCCCCGTGTCTTAGACACTAGAATTTGTGAGTGGGGCGAGGAAGTTGCGTTCCTTATGCAATTCACGCCGCGAAGATTCAGCGAACTGATGATGATAATAATGATGACCACCTACACAAGTCAAAACACACACACACACACACACACAAACACACACAAACACATACCTACGCACATGCACACACACACACGCACACACACACACACACACACACATACACACACACACACGTACACACATACAAACGCACACTCAACCTACCGCAGCCTTTCTCATCACTACCATCCCCACAGTGGTCCTCTCCGTCACAGCGATTCCCAAACAAAACACAGCGGTCATTGCTGCACTTCCAGTGAGTGGGTGGACAGCTCCACTGATCTGTGTGAAATGATGAATTGAAGAACATGAATTGCATGAAAAGGACAGGTTAACACGTGCAGTATTCACAAGTATAAACACACACACACACACACACACACACACACACACACACACACACACACACACGCACGCACGCACGCACACACACACACACACACACACACACACATACACACACACACACACAATAGCATACGCACGCATACAGACAAACCGACACACCCTCCCAGACACGCACACACACATACATACGCACACACGTACACATATACACACATACACACAAACACACACACACATGCATTGGCAAGCGCTTGTGCACGCTCTCATTCCATGTATGAGCTCATTTCAAATACAATGGGACACCTACAAATGTCACAAACGCACACACCCTCACTTCCAGTCTATAGTAATACATAAAGTAAATACATGTTTTGACTAAATGCCGAAAATACCAGCAATTGAATGTATAAACTGAGCTACTCCAAGCCCTAATGTGTGTAAGGGTGCGGTACATTTGAATAAGCAGGTTGCTGTCTGACTGTAAGAAGCGACTTTAAAAAGAGAACATCTTTTTTGTCCGGTGCATATATTTCGAGCGTTTGGATTTGTGGTTTATGGTTAGTTGGATCAGACGATTTAACAAAGTCAACACGAAAGATGAATACATTATTGTTTATATAGCGTCACATAGCCATATTGAACGGTCACATTTTTGGGGGGGGATTTCTCACTTGGATTTCCTGGAAGGATTTCATGCCAGAAGTCAAAGTCCACTTGTTTGCCATCTGAGCTCCTGCATTTTTTTCAGATATATCACACTTTATAGGCGGATTTTCCTTCTTTGCACCCTATATTTAACTTTTGGGGGTAGGGTTAGTCAGAAGCTCACAACAGCCACACAAATGATTTAATTTATAATGTTTTTATATTGTCAGTAAGGCAGTATATCAGTGTTGTCATATTGTGAGTTTGTTTGTTTCATTATGCTTTTTATTGTGTTTTCCACATACGCTTCCGGTAAGCAAATGTTCCCTCTTTGGACCCTATGTTTGGCCTCTCGGGGCAGGGCCAGAATTAGCATCACAAAATCCATAATAATATCAATAATCATTTGGTTTTGTTTCAATGTGGAAGCTGTAAGTTATTATTATTATGATAAACATTTTCAGCATAATTATGACATTTTATTGTGATGTGGATTTGCATAGCCGCAGATACATCTTTATCGAGTCGGCTCTGCACTTTGATTTCTAAGGATGGGGATGTTTTTCTGTTTTTTTAATAGAAAATCTAAACTCATCATCATACTTGTATTACGTTTTGGTAATATAGTATTTTGTCCCCTAATGAGCAGTAGGAAGTTCCCCCTCAACACAGCACCTCTCTTTAACTCGCAGGAGATTTTTGTTGTAGATTATACTTCTTTCGTCTGATGCACTGAAGATATAATACATCAGAATGAGCGACGAACGACCAGTATCTTTCAAGCGCAAGAAAAAGCCAAGACGGACAGAAACTGCACAAAATGTGTGTATCATCCACTGCCCTGAGGTCAGGTTTGACCCAGCAGTGAAGCCACTTAGACAGCAGACAAAAGAGAAACTTGTGGAATGTTGCCGCCTGCGTAGGACAGCAGGACTTGATTCAAAATTTGCAGCAGTCCTGGATGCGTTCCCTGAAATACCAGATGATACTCTTCATGGGTTTCATAGACGCTGCTACCAGTCATTCACAAATTTGAAGTATTTGAGAAAGATAAGTCATGATGACCAGCAAATCAGCCCTGAGGATGTGAGTGATGATAGCGACACAGATCAGCCCTCAACATTCCGGAAAAAACGACGTAAAATGGGAGACTCTACCAGAACGCTTTTTCCTCGTGACTGGTGCATAATCTGTGACCAAACGTACAAGAGGGCACGAAGTGGCAACAGGGCCGGACTACCGGGGGGGGGGGGGGGGGGGGGGTTGGGGTTGCGCAACCCCCCCCAGCCTAAACATGTACCTCACTTATTTAACAACAATATATTATTGTTTATTTTATGCCGTTTCATGCAAGGAGCGACGATTTTCCTATCTCAGAATATGACCTACCCTTCAGCTTCAGGGGGCGAAGCCCCTGACCCCCACAAGGGGCAGAGGAACATCCCCCTGGACCACCACTGGCAAAAAAAACCTCCTCTTTGCCTAGTCCGGCCCTGTGGCAAGGCACATCTTGAGAAACTTGTGAGATGTGAAACAAAGTCTGCCGAGGAGGCTATCAAGGCGGCAGCAAGTGAGAAACAAGATGTTGAACTAATGGCACGATTGCAGGTGGATATTTTGGCAAGAGAAGCATACTTTCATGAGTCATGCCAACGTGATCTTGTGCGCAGTCGTAAGAGGCATGAACAGCGAGAGGCAACTTCCAAAGAACATATGAAGGCATGCTCAGATGCTTTTCAGTACATCTGCAACTACATTGAAGATGCAATCATCAACAGGCACCACGTTGAACGTATGACCATGCTGCGGGAGAGATACTGCACCTATATGCAGGACAAACACCCTGACTTTTACAACCCTGATTTCCAAACTCATCACCTGAAGAAGAAAATTGTTGGCCATTTTGGTGAGAGTCTGAAATTTTGGAGGCCAAATTTTTGGAGTGAGCTTGTCTATTCCTCAGAGTTGCTAGTTGGGCAGGCTGTTGAACAAGCCTTTGAGGCGGCAGCATCTGATAAGAGGAGACTAGAAGAGGAGGCCCATATCTTGAGGCGTTTGATCATCCAGGCATACCGTTCAGCAGAAGAATGTCCCTGGCCACCACCGGTCTCATTCATTGCATCCCAGAAGATCCTGCCACCTCCAGTCCTGCTGAATTTCTTGAAGGTCATGCTTTCTGGGCGAAAAGAAACCTCAGACAGAAAGGAGAGGATCGGGCTGTCAATAGCACAGGACATCTGCTATGCCGTATCGAACAACGAGTGGAAAATGCCCAAACACATTGTACTCGCAACAGCAGTCAGACATCTGACAGGAAGTGCAGAGTTGCTCAGCATGCTGAATCGTTTCGGGCACTGTATATCCCACGGAGGCGTACTGCAGATGGAAACTGCCGTGTGTCACCAGATCATGCAAAACAGCAGCCTGCTGCCAACTACCATTTGTCCAGAGAACAATGTTGTGACCCACTTCTGTTGGGATAATTTTGAATTGCAAGAAGAAACAGTTTCGGGATCTGGTACAACACATTCCGCACACGGCATTGTCATTCAGGAGGTCTCTGAATCAGTCCCACCTACAGGAGATGCGCGTCCTGAGCAAAGCCGTGACAGTGTTGAGTTCAGCCCTGAAGATCTCCCTCCTTGCTATGCAAAGCAGAAAGTGGGGCCTAAGCTCACCTTGGTGGACACAACTATTTCTGTGCCAGAAGTTGTGACTCACGCTTCACTCTCTGACTTTCTCTGGATCCTTGCTCGGCACATTCCAGGATGGGCAGGATGGATATCACTAACTGGGAGAGAAGTGCAAGCCATACAAGAGCAGTCCGTTGTTGACTACATGCCTCCAGTCCTCCATCCAGTCACTGACAACGCGACAGTTCAGCACATTCTTCATCTGTCACAGTGCGCAACCAAAGAAGTGGACCAGGAGTGGACCTTGGTCACGTTCGACTTGGCAGTGGCAAAGAAAGCCTACATGATTGTTTGGCAAGATCAACGCTTCAACAATTGGTGGTCCGCCTTCAGGTTTTCCCCTCATGTGCTCATTCCTGAATGCCAGGTCCTATTCGCAGAGGGTGGAAGGCTGGAGAGGGAGGGGCTCTGAAGATTGAGTGGTGTGCATCAGACATCTTGCCAGTTGAACTGGTCGACATCCTCAGCAGCTCGTAGTGAGGATGATCAGCATCTGGACTGATCAGTGAATGGGTTAGCACTACTAGCGGATGTTTTGATGGAACTGGACCAGTATTTGTGTGACTTCTGTACATTGCTGTCCTACGTGTTTTTCAGCAACAGATGGTCTGAAACTGCTGACCAATCATTGCAACTCAAAACTTTAATGATGTGTATTTTTTGCAAAACTGCATGTAGCATTGTCCCGGCACGGTTGGCCTAGTGGTAAGGCGTCCGCCCCGTGATCGGGAGGTCGTGGGTTCGAACCCCGGCCGGGTCATACCTAAGACTTTAAAATTGGCAATCTAGTAGCTGCTCCGCCTGGCGTCTGGCATTATGGGGTTAGTGCTAGGACTTGTTGGTCCGGTGTCAGAATAATGTCACTGGGTGAGACATGAAGCCTGTGCTGCGACTTCTGTCTTGTGTGTGGAACACGTTATATGTCAAAGCAGCACCGCCCTGATATGGCCCTTCGTGGTCGGCTGGGCGTTAAGCAAACAAACAAACAAACAAACAAATATAGCATTGTTCCTATTCACATGCAAATCCAAAACAAGTCGCGTAAGGCGAAAATACAATATTTAGTCAAGTAGCTGTCGAACTCACAGAATGAAACTGAACGCAACGCAACGCAGCAAGCTGTCGAACTCACAGAATGAAACTGAACGCAACGCAACGCAGCAAGACCGTATACTCGTAGCATCGTCACTCCACCGCCCGTGGCAAAGGCAGTGCCCGTGGAATTGACAAGAAGAGCGGGGTATTCGTTGCGCTGAGAAGGATAGCACGCTTTTCTGTACCTCTCTTCGTTTTAACTTTCTGAGCGTGTTTTTAATCCAAACATATCATATCTATATATTTTTGGAATCAAGAACCGACAAGGAATAAGATGAAAGTGTTTATAAATTGATTTCGAAAAATAAAATGTGATAATAATTTTTATATATTTAATTTTCAGAGCTTGTTTTTCATCCGAATATAACATATTTATATGTTTTTGGAATCAGCAAATGATGGAGAATAAGATAAACGTAAATTTGGATCGTTTTATAAATTTTTATTTTTTTTTTACAATTTTCAGATATTTAATGACCAAAGTCATTAATTGATTTTTAATCCACCAAGCTGAAATGCAATACCGAAGTCCGGGCTTTGTCGAAGATTACTTGACCAAAATGTCAACCAATTTGGTTGAAAAATGAGGGCGTGACAGTGCCGCCTCAACTTTCACGAAAAGCCGGATATGACGTCATCAAAGACATTTATCAAAAAAATGAAAAAAACGTTCGGGGATTTCATACCCAGGAACTCTCATGTCAAATTTTATAAAGATCGGTCCAGTAGTTTAGTCTGAATCGCTCTACACACACACACACACACACACACACACACACACACACGCACACACGCACGCACACACGCACATACACCACGACCCTCGTTTCGATTCCCCCTCGATGTTAAAATATTTAGTCAAAACTTGACTAAATATAAAAAGAGTAGAGTACACATTATTGATACAATCATATTGCATCCTTGGACGACCCCACGGGGAAAGGTTAATGCTTCATTTTTTTCTCCGAAATATTGGTTAAGATGGTGATAAAAACCGGAAGTAACAAATTATGCTGCCAGAATTATAATGTAATGTAATGTAACAATATCAGTGCATCAATTTCCTTTCCATTGGTATCATTTTTGTTTATATAGGCCAGTTTTACGTCGTGAAAAGGGCTTCAGATGAGACCTACCCCCATTTTTCAATAGCACCTTGGGGGCAGGGTTACATATAAGGGCATAACTAAAGAAAATGCAGGAGCTCAGATGGCAAACAAGTGCCATGAGTCTTCATACTAAATGGGCTTTCCAGAAAAAACTAGTGGTAAATCCCCCCCCAAAAATGTGATGGTGGGTCATGGCTATGTGAAGCACTATTAGTATTGGTAGTGTGTGCGTATCAACCGGTCGACTGAATTGAATATTGTTGTTTATACACACACGCACACACACAGACACACATCACCACAGCCATCACCGCCACCCCTAAAGCTGGAATGATGTATGTATGATATTATATGTTTTCAAAGCGTAAACAGTCTTGTTTTAGTTTTAGTATGTCCTTAAAGATGCTTGAACAAATTCATATTAACCATTAACAATTGTCTGTGTTTGTACAGTTTGTCTTGAGTAATTTGGCGGCATTTCGGCTTACGTACATATGAAGCGAAGGTGTTCGAAAAAGGTGTATGCCGCGCCTGTGCGTTCGTTCGTTCGTTCGTTCGTTTGTTCGTTCGTTCGTTCGTTTGTTCGTTTGTGCGTTCGTTCTCTGTACGGACGGTGTGGTCGAAACTTTAACATTTGGTGGATTCCGACATCCGTCATGCTGGATGGCAATCTTTAGTTGAATCTTTCGCGATGGTGATATTGGAGTGGTGATGTTGGTATTAACAGCTATTGTGTTTTCAGCGTAGCAATAGGGTCCGATATTTAGACGAGACAAGTATAATGCCGACGAGTCGAAGACGACTCGCATTATACTTGTTCGAGTCTAAATATCGGACCCCATTGCTACGCTGAAAATACAATAGCGATTATATAGCTGTTCTGACCTTGATTTGTTGTTCCAAACTTACACAATGACAGTTTTTGCGTCGATGCGTTGATCTCAGGTTTTGATAGCAGACGCCGTTTCTTATGCGCATTAGTTTTGCGCAGGCGCCACACTGACTTGGGAAAAAAACTCGATTTGACAACACAGCTGTTAAACAGCTTTTTATTAGTTCATTCGTGTACAACAAAAAGAAGTTTGAGTTTTTTTTAAATTTTGAACAAGACTACTTATGAAGAAGACCAAAACACAACATCAACGGAAAACTAGAAACAACTGAAGAACTAGGATGCAACAAGGGGAGGAAAAGAGAACAGCTAATCCGTACAAAGCGAGCAGACGGCAGCGACGGTTCCAGTTTGGGTGAATGGCATTTATACTTGTCTCGTCATGAAGCGAATTTTTCAACCTCAGTTATAAACGACTACATGAATGTTAGTGCCATGGGTTGTACATCAATACTTCAGAGGGGAAGTGGGGTATTTAGTGTGGAGTTACGATATAAGAAAAGCCGAATGCAAAAATTTGTGTCAGTCGGCAACTGTGAACTAAGCTCACAGGCACACAAAAACGGCTGTTCCGTTGTACTCCGGCCTCTGTTTGTACTACATCTTTCGACTTTGGGCCTTTTGTGGTGTTTATGGACAGAAAATAATAGGTTTAGTCCTGTTTCAACGGGAAGTTAGCAGAAAAGGGTATGCTATCGACATTTGTCAAGCTGAAAAACATTCCCGAGAAGAATTTCAAGTTGTCAGTGTATGCTGTGGTCGACTCGTGAAACATCGGGTGGGTAAACCGGAACCATGCGTCTTTGTTATCGACAATATGCTTTTGGATATTTAAGAAAAATGGCCGACTTCCGTAGCATTATGCTTTGATGATCGGAAGAGACCATCCAATCACAGCCCCCGAATTCCCCCACGTGTTCATCAGAATAGCTATTTATTACCAAATGTGGATGAAATGTGATCCTATTGGGGGTGTTCGGCAGATCATGTTAAGTGATGCATGAGACCTACTTGCTCTAACACATCTTAACGTAAAAACAAATGAAAGGTCTACAGTGGGCTTTTATTGTTCGAGTCGGAAATAGGTCGAACACTGTCGGGTATGGTCGCGGCCTGGCAGAAGTGTTGACCAATCATATAGCGAATACCAAACTCGGCCGTCCCAGAAGGCAATTGATGTCTATCTGATACAAAAGAGACCAAAACGACACGAAAGATCTACGACTGAGATCTCCCTTTGATATATGTATAGACCTTTCTGTTTGTCATCAGTTTTATCCCAATTTCAACGCGAGACGTGTCAAGAAGACAAATTGCGAGTATATTCTGATCCGATATCGAACCTTGGGTTTAAGAAGGTTGAAAACAAGTACGACTCGACTGCGCAGATTGTGATGTCTGCTACGAATAGTACGATCAAAAGGAAGATTAAGTTTTATTTGCAAATTGCACCGCCCAGAAGGAAAATAGTCTTTATCGGTATTCCAAGCATAGTGAAGCATGCTGTACGGCTTTCTCGCGAGAGTTGCGAAGGCCGATGACGTAGTTCTCGCGACATTCGAAGCATAACAAAGAGCACGTCTCGCGGATATCTCGATATCTCGATATTGGTCGATTGATGGAGACGATGCCGCATCCCGTGCAACAGATTGGATGGAGCAAGAAACCACCATCGTCAGTGTATCGGTAAAGCACTTTGCCATAACTGTTTTGAATTAGAACCTTGATTTTAGTGTGTTAGTGTGTTAGTGTTTTTGTGTGTGTGTGTGTGTGTGTGTGTGTGTGTGTGTGTGTGTGTGTGTGTGTGTGTGTGTGTGTGTGTGTGTGTGTGTGTGTGTGTGTGTGTGTGTGTGTGTGTGTGTGTGTGTGTGTGTGAAAAGAAATCACAGTCTGTGAAGCTCGGTGGTTATAGTTTATCCAACTGAAACAACTCAACAGCCATGATTCAGCTGGGAGTCTATTCCAGATCGAACTGGTTTCCATTTAAGAAACATCACTCACAGTAAGCCTTTCACAAATTGGGTTATTTCACATGATTATACTGACAGCCACGAAAAACTGTATAATGAAAGCGGATTTTGTAACCTAAGAGAAAGACGGAGAAGACATCAATGTATTTCATATTATAAAATAGTACATGGCAACTGCCTTCATTACTTACTACATTTGTTGCCACCTTTAACTTCAGAGGTTAACCCCTATCATGAAAGAAGACCGCTAGAAAGAAGAGTCCCCGCATGCAGAACGGAATGATATCGTCAATCCTTCATACCTGCATCTACCACTGGAACAACTTGCCTGACAGCATGAACCAAAACCATCATGCGCTTGTGCAGCCGCAGCGCGTTAGGACGGGTTTACCCGTCTTCTCCGTTCGGGAATTTTCCAGAAATGCTATGTCACTGCTGACACACAAATAGCAGCACATGGCTTGGAAGAATACCTCATTCTCATGAATAAACATAAATGGTGACGCGGTTTTGCATCTGAAGGCTATTTTTGGCCTTGGCGACAGGGTAGGGGAGAGAAATCTCGACTCGTCAAAATGGCTAACGGTGACAGTCGACCGGGCCCTAGTAGGGAAAAACAAAGCCGGACTGATGCTACAGGCGGTGCAAATGATTATGGATACTGACAGGGGAAGGGGGAGATCTTCTTTCGGACGATTCGTTGGAAACAGGTAGATGACAGTGATTATAATCCTTTCTTGGAGCAAGCAAAACAGCCACCTGTGTTTGATCCACAGGCACCGGAAGATGCGCCGGACTGATTTTTCAAAAGTTCATATTTAAACATCATTATAAGCCAAACTAATTATTATTTCCATGATTAGACACTAAAATCAGATTCTTGGTTCAATTTCCTTTAAAAATAACATAGGTTTTACTTACCTATCTACTGCCAGTTTGGAGCTAGAATTTTTGTGTGAATTATTACACCCCGAACTCCAATATTCCCTGGCAGTCAGGAATGCACATACGCAAGTTTTGATTGGCAGCGAAAGGGTTCACACAATTAACTCAATTAGCGAATTTAAACATTATTTCGTTTCTCCTGATTATAATGTACCTGCCTATTATTATTGTGGGAAAAGAAAGGATGATATTCACCACTGCAGAATGCGCCTAAACATGAGTAATTTGAATTCTGACCTATGCAAACGCCACTTACAGAAAAAAAAAACCGCAATGCACGTGCGGCTATCTGAACGAAACCGCTGACCATTATCTGATACATTGCCCTCTGAACATAGATGCTCGCCTGTCCACAATAAATGCACTACCTGTAAATTACAGACATGTTGATATTTTGTTAAATGGCAACGAAACCCTTCCTCTTCGCACCAATACGTTTATTTGTGAAAATGTACACTCGTTTATTTGCGAATCTGGTCGCTTTTATTGACTCGCAATACTCATGTAAGCATTTCTGTTAACCATTACTTTGTATGATTTCGCCAATGATTTTACTAGCGAACAACTGTTTATCTGCCACTGGATTACAGTTTACAATGTACGATGTTCATTCTCTTTTGTAAGCGCTTGCTACTTTCATCACTCTACATGTCTCTGTCGTTCTCTCTCTCTCCCCCCCCCCCCCCCCCCCCCCCCCGTCTTTCCCTTGCTTTATTTCTGTTTTACTCTTTGTTTGGTTTATTTTGACCCTGTTTTTGACCCAGATAATGACATAGCATATATTATAATGTCTCTGTCCGATATCGCATTTGTATTATCCACCATTCGTGTATAGGGCACGTTATTTTAGCGTTCGCTTGAGTTCGTGTTCCTATTATTTCTTGCTTTACTACTGTACCATGTCTAACTGAATAAAACCTTGTTTAAACCAATGTTGAAGGGCAAACAACATAGGGACTCCCAAATAAGGCCGATATCGTAGATAGTACAATGTGCTATACAGATTTCGGTTTGTGTATCTGTGTGTGTGTCTGTGTTTCTGTTTGTGTGATTGTGGATGCCATGCCTGAGCAGGGGCAGATCAGTTGATTGTATGGGGGGGGGGTTCCAAAAGTATATTGTGAAGATATGGGTGTGAAGGCGCGAAGCGCCTAGCTTGCTAGGGGGGTCCGGGGGCATGCTCCACCGGACAATTTTGAAAAAAAGGATGCACAGTGGTGCAAGCTGGTGCATTCTGAGGATGATCATTACCAGTTTCAGGCAGCAGATTTTGTCACTGATTAATACCCCAAAAATTGAAACTCAATGTAAAATAAAGAAATGCACCATAAAAAATATTTTTATTTTTTGGCTGGGGGGGGGGGGGGGGTCCGGAAACCCCAGAACCCCCCCCCCCCCCCCCCTCGTCCACCCCTGCTGAGTGATGGCATCAAACTAGGATACTACTGTGCGTGCACACTGTCAATGGGCCACAGCTGTACTCATGTGTGTATTTAATTTGTATGCATTGCTTCATTTATCAGATTATCAAACGAGATTATAGACGTTGCGGGGAAAACGCCCGACAACTCAGCACGACGACAAGTGACCGTGACCTTCTTTTTTTCCTCTCACACAGCCGGGACGGGGCCTTTGCGAGCCGTTCCCACTGGAAAATGGAGCAATTTGTCGTCGTCGCAAAAACGGAAGATAGAAATTGTTCTTTGCTGCTAAGTCGAGTTCACTTTAATCAAAGTATGTGTTATGGACGTATATATTGTTCATGTTGCAAATAGCTTTTGAAGAAGAAACAAGTCGCGTAAGGCGAAAATACAACATTTAGTCAAGCTCAGTCGAACTCACAGAATGAAACTGAACGCATTGCATTTTTTCCGCAAGACCATACACTCGTAGCATCGTCTGTCCACCGCTCGTGGCAAAAGCAGTGAAATTAACAATCCAGAAAAGCGCGGTAGCGGTTGCGCTGAGGAGGATAGCACGTTTTTGTATGTCTCTATTCTTTTTAACTTTTTAATCCAAACATATCATACCTATATGTTTTTGGAATCAGGAACGGACAAGGAATAAGATGAAATTGTTTTTAAATCGATTTTGGACATTTAATTTTAATCACAAATTTTATATTTTTAATTTTCAGAGCTTGTTTTTAATCCGAATATAACATATTTATATGTGTTTGGAATCAGAAAATGATGAAGAAGAAAATAAACGTAGTTTTGGATCGTTTTATAAAAAAATAATTTTAATTACAATTTTCAGATTTTTAATGACCAAAGTCATTAATTAATTTTAAAGCCACCAACCTGAAATGCAATACCGAAGTCCGGCCTTCGTCGAAGATTGTTTTACAAAAATGTCAATGAATTTGATTAAACAATGAGGGTGTGACAGTGCCGCCTCAACTTTTACAAAAAGCCGGATATGACGTCATCAAAGACATTTATCAAAAAAAAGAAGAAAAAACCCGGAGATATTATACCCAGGAACTCTCATGTCAAATTTCGTAAAGATCGGTCGACTAGTTTACTCTGAATCGCTCTACACACACACACGCACAGACACACAGACAGACAGACACACACACACACACACACACACACACACACACACACACACACACACACACACACACACACACACACACACACACACACACACATACACCACGACCCTCGTCTCGATTCCCCCTCCAAATGTAAAAAAAAGAAAAAGATTTACAGGTTATTTTTGTCGGGTACCATCTCAGATGCTCCTAAGTCTTTGCAAAGAAGCCTCTATAAAGTGTTTGCGCAGAAGACGGACGCGTACGATTCTAGTTGGTGAGACTTACTAGTGGGGCTCGTATGTTGCAGACGCACTCATAAATCATTCACATCTTGCAACAAACATCATACTTTGTGGTATTGTTCCTTATAATTATTTAAGGGATTTCAGATACAGAGCCACTTCAGAAATCGTTTTTTTTTGTCTTTAATAGGGAATAAAAGGCTGCATTTACAGCAGACGAAATTCGTACCAAAAGCGCTCAGCAGTAAATATTCCCAACTCAGCAAATGTAAAATTCAATGGTTTACCATGCACCAGAAGTTGGCTGCTGATAACACATGCATGACATAAATACTCTTATGGGTATTTTTGTGTTCTGGTATTTAATTTGATCGTTTTTAGAATTTTATATATCCGCAGCATGAAAATTCAAGATGGCGGCCTCCGCAACATTGCGTGTTTTGATTTGAGCGAAAACAACGTTTCTGAAGGTAAGTTTTCAAGAATACGCATCCATTCACCAATGTCACATCATTTTACTGTTTAATTCTCCCCTGGGGTCTGTTATTCATCGGGTGAAGCGCTGAAATGCAGAGTAATCTTGCAATAGCTCATCAAGCTGGATTGTGATGCTGATAGATCTAGATCTATCTGTTGATTACAAGTAAGGAAATCATGATCGCCACGCTGGTGATTTTAAACAGATTAAACGAACTTTGAATAAAAGGCGAGGAGAAAGAGATTGTTCATGGTATGATAAATGATTAGTCCTGCCTACGTTAAGGACTTCCATAAGGTGGGGAGGGGTAGAGTCAAAAACTGAGTGAGGGTAGGCCAGATAGTAGGATGACCAGCTGGAGATAAAAACACTCCACTCCCCATGTCTTTACAGTGTTGTGATCAAACTTTCAAAGACGGTAGGTAACAGACAAAAGCATACAGTGTATGCAAATCAAATGAGATAAGTGGTTTTGAAAAATGAAGAGGTACCGCTCTTTGAGTTTTACAATTTTGGTTTGTTGCTTGTTTCTCAATCTCATCCTTTTGCTTATTTTAAGTTGACCGTGCATTGGTGTGAATTTTATTTTTACAGGATATGTACAAGAGTTACACCACATGCCGGTTCCTGGGAACAAGCGTTCTGCATTTATTCCGGTGCCACAGAAGGGAGCCGATTTCACTAGTACTACTGTATTAAGGTTTGTTACCTAATACATCTTAACAGTAAGCTTTTTTTATTTGTATTAATTGGAACATGTTTGCACATCATTTGTAAGCGACCTCTGTGAATTTGGTGGGTTTAACGTACGAACCCTCACTATGGTCAACATTCTGTTAGCGACTGTTTGAAGCGAATAAATGTAGCGGTCAGAAAGATTCCAGAATCAGTTGGGTCACTGGAAACTGTGTTTGTTTGTTTTTTAACCTGAAACAGTAAGAATTATACGAATTCATGAAATACAATTTTCTTTCATTTTGGTCTGTTGTGTGAAGACTTGCAGAGAAAGGGGGAATGTACGTTCTGGCTCACCGATCCCGACAGACCCTAAATATTAACGCAAAATAGGCTTCTGGACTAAACTTTTACTAAAATGAAACATGCGACAAAATCAGAAAAATACTGCATAAATCCATACAAAAAAAATACAGTAAAGTAAGGTTGTTTTGAACCAATCCCGGGTCTGTCGGAATCAGTAACCCAGAACGTACATTCTCCCTTTCTCTCATACAACGCTAAATTTAGTTTCCATTGAAATATTAATCCAATCTGCCCTTCGTAGCCAAGCCCAACACTACCGTATTGATCTGGGAAGGAAACCAGCCAGCGTGTGTTTTGCGAGGCCTGCAAGCTTGTCTTCTATATTCCTCCAATGGCAAGACAAGATTAAATCATGTAATAGCAACAGTTACGTCACGTCCGCCCAACACTTGGTGTTGATAGTAACATAGCATAGTGATTTTGTCATTTTTCCTGGTGCTGTGGTGGTGTGAAGACGTGTTTTCTGTGAGAAAAGTGTTTTGCCTGTCTCAAGAATCTATAGAGTTAGCTCCAGGAAGTTAGAGAAGCAAACGCTGCACAACAAGCTCTGTTGGATTATTCTAGACAATCAACTTATTTAATTCTTCCTGAAAATATGAATCAGCAAACAGAACAAGAAGTTAGGAATTTATCACAGTCAGACACTTCTTCTAGTATGGAGCAGGATGATCATGGACTTCATACTGGGCTCAGTCAAGACTTTGAGGTGATTGATTTACCGAATGTTGACACTGAAAAACTAGAGAGTTTAAAAAAACACATTGAGTACCATACAAAACTTCTTGAATTTTACAAACAACTTGATTCAATTTTCCAAGAGAGAGGACATAAGGCTGCAGAAGAGTTTGAATTGAAAGCAAATCTCCCCAAAAAGCCAATACCTGTTACCTTCCAAAACAAACGGGGAAAGAAATCAAAAGTCTTGACTTCACTTAGAGGGTCGGAGCTCCTAGAGGGTCTAAAAAATCATCTGTACTATGATGGTTCAACAAGCGAATCTTTGTTGTTTAGTACAAGCCGAACAACAGATATTGAGGAACTCAAACAAAAGCTTCTTGTTTGTGAAAAACAATACAAAAGTAAAGCAACAGATACCCTAAAAATTGTGGTTGTTTATGGACAATATTTAGAAGTGCTGAGGAGTAGACATTTTGGAAGATTCAAGGGTGTTTGTTTAGAAGTGTTACGTATAACACCTAGATGGGCGAGAGATCTCATTAACATAAGCATTCTTCTCAAGACATATCCCAAATTCCAACAACTAAATCTTCCAATAAAAACAATGTTGTCTCTTCGCAAGCACATCCATCAAGCCTTGGAAAACAATGAAGAGGAAGCAGCTTTTTGGATTGGTAAGTGTTATTTCTCTCTATTGCATACATTTGTTTACTGGTAACCAACGAGGGGATCTGCAGTTCCCCTCCTTAGTAACGATGAGCATAATGGTTTATTTTTAGTATAGCTCTATTAAATATGTATTTGTTTACCTGTAACTAAGTAGAGGAACTGCATTTCCCCTCCTTAGCAACGATGAGCTGGATTGGTCAGTGTTATTTCTCTCTATAGCATACATTTGTTTACCTGTAACTAAGTAGAGGAACTGCATTTCCCCTCCTTAGCTACAAGTTTTCATTCTTTTTGTTTATGTTTTCAGAATAACCGGTGGATCCGGCTGGGAAAACGTGCGTGCTTCACTGCTCTACTTCGCTTCAAAGGCTGCCTTCGGGCGGCCGCCGAGTGTTAACTTATTCAATTGACTTGTTTATTTTATTCAAGCTTTTGATAAGTGTACTTGGTGGCTGCTTTGAAACTCAACAAAGCCTACTAACTCCCCTTTCACAAACACTTCCCAAACGCAAGCAACGTCCTCTCCCCCGCTGCAGTCAAAACAAAGCTGTCATAGCGGGTTTTCCCGATTGACAAAAATTCTTATTACACACTCAGACTATTTGGAGTCGCGTTATTCTCCAGTGGCCAATTGCATAAGAATATTCTGGTGATGAATAAACGCGCTTTGTGTCATTAGCATCTAAAGATTTCTTGTTTACAATAGTTGTGTTGATCTGATGAAGCGCGGAACTGATCTTAGGGTTGTCATGGTGAAACACTCGCTTCTGAAACAGTGCTTCCTTGTAGTTATCATGCGATATGCTCGACTTTACAACCTGTTTGCTTACACCCTTTGCTTTTTTAACCACCCCTTTCTCACTTGCAACACTGTACATCTTTGCACGCAATCCAACATACTCCTTAATTATCTTCCCATTCATTTCATCTTTCATCTTTCCAATAACCTTCTTGTTAACATTTGAGTGCAATGGTGATTCTTTAGGGTAGTCGCAAGTGTCATAAAAAGAATCTTTTCCTTTTACTGCAGGACTTTCAGCTTCTAGATCTTTGTAAATGTCATCCGCTGGAATGTCAAGTAAGAATGAATCTGTGTCTGTGTAAAGTACTCTCGATTTGGGATATCTTGGTTTCAAATAATCATACAAAAACTCAAGCATCAACAGTTTTGACAACTCTAGCACAGTAAAGCCTATGAATACTGGTTTGTCAAGCTTGACTACAAGTTTTTTCATTAAGATACCATACAGCTGTTCATGAAAGTATTTAAAGTCTTGATACTGTGGTTTGGATGTCAGCTTGATGGCCTCATTTTCTCTTGTAACAAGTCTAACATCCTTTCTCTTGTGTGGGTTTTCCATTGTCTTACCAAAGCAACTGTTGTTCATCAGTTTAAAAAAGTCTTTCTCTGATGCATCAGCGGCTTTGGTTCTCAGTTCTGTGTTTTTCATGATGTAAGGTTTCATAAACTGTTCTTGATCAAATAAAATTATACGATGAACAGCCTTCAAAATTAATCCATGTCTAATGTAAAACTGTAACAGTCTGTAGTGACACACATACTTCTTTTTGTGAAACAGATTGGGCACCAGCTTTGGGGGTTCTCTTGGGTTTACTTTTAACCTCTCAGCAGCTAAAGGATAATCATTATGTAGATCATGAAGTGATAGTGGATAGTCTAAGTCAACTTCTAGTATCCATCCCTTTCGACTGTCTGGGCCTGCTTTTAATATTGTCAGCACAACACATTGTGAAAATGGTCCTGAATAGATCTTAAAGTTCCGAAGTGGAAGCGTCTGACACATTGCCCAACCATACAAATTGTTTGCATCTAGATACATGATGTAATTAGAAGGTTTCATAGGATCAAAGTCGTCCAAGTATTTGTTGTTGGCTTTGCAGTAATTGTGTGAAGCCATACTGATTCCTCCACGTAGTCCATTTTCAATCATCTGAAGTGTAGGAAGATCTGATAGCAAGTCAATCTTTACTCCTGTAAATCTAAGAAATGCATCCCAGCTCATGCCTGGTGCAGATATGTAATGTGAAGGATCTAGATTGTAGTGCTTCATACATGTTCTTCTGTAATTCTCAAATATATCTGCAAGTAAACAAACATCAGCCAACAAATATTGATCATGATAATCACCCATTGTATTACATCCTAATGTATTCCATGCAGTCTTAGCGTGTTCATAGTCTTCGTCACTTATACCTTTACCCTTCAGCCGTGAGAAGTAAGCATCCTTTGGTGGTAACTCATCTTCATCAAACCTCTCCCACGAATCCATGTATTCATATGGATAGACTCCCTTTCTAACTAAGTCACTGTCAAAGTACTTACATGTGATTGGGAAAGCAGTTAGTGATGAAGATAAAGACTCAAGTGTTCCCATCAGATGTTGAGCAGAATCGTAGAAGTATAAACTATTCAGAGTAAAGGCCATGTACTTTTCTGAAGACTGCGCAATGCATCTTGCTTTGTATTCATCAGTTACTGCCTGCATGATCAGATGTGAATCATAACCGCGCAAGTTATGGAAGAAGATTGGAAGCTTCCAAGTCTTAGGATCAAACTTTAATTGTAGATTACATTTGCTGTGTGCTGCTCCTCGGAACTGCCCACTTACATGATCATGATCTCTTACTATTGGATTGTCTGTGTTTGGTGTTAGACTTTGTTCGCATATCCAACACTGTGTGGTAGAGTTAAACTGTTCTTGGTCTTCAGGTTTCATAACAATGTCTGAAAGATTCAGTTGTTTGGAGCAGTCATTTCGCACTTGGTTCATTTGCTGTAAGAAGTTCTTTGCTGCATTAGGTCCTCTGTACAATTGCGGTTTAGAATGTTTACCATCTGAACTAACAACAATAAATGCATATGAACAGACTTGATGATTACTTAGAGTTACTGTTTTAGGTAGGTCTTTTGGTAAAGGTCCTTCATATGGCACAATGATAGATTCAAAGTCAGCATAAACAACATAAGGACTTTTCTGTAGTTTGCATACATTCTTAAAATACACTTTGCTGTCTGGCGGTGGTGTTGTTAACTTCACAACCGCATCATCAACGCTCTTACAATGTTGCTTGTGTATAAGTGCTGCATGAATTGATGGAATACGCAAGAGACATCGCCTACAAAAGTCTTGTTTACTATTGTGATTGCTTGTGCTCGCCATCAGTCTACTCATTGTACGAATCAAAGTGTAATGATATTTTACACCATCAGTCATTAGTAACATGTCAACATGGTTAGTATCACAATCACCAATCGTTGGTGAGTTCTTTGATATTCTGACTGGTTTCAGTTCATCTTCCTCATCCCACGTGTAAACATTTACGGTGATGGGTTTGTTTTGCTGTTCAAATTTGTCAATGCTTGTAATGCTGACAGGAAATTCAATACCAGTAAAGTTTAGTTTATTTCTGTATGCATGATAGTTAGACACTCTTTCTGCATTTTTCTTTACACTGTACAGTCTTGCCAGAACACACCACATAAAACATTTGTCATCATCATTCTTTATGTTCAGCACAGCACGTTTTTTGACAAGAGCAGGAGGTAAAGGTATGTAACTTCTACCTCTGATGGGGGCAAATTTACTTAGCTTCAATTCTATTTTTAGAATTTCACCTTCTGACCATCCGGATCCTTTCATCTTTGCATCCTCTGCAGCTTGCTCAAACCGTTTCATCATTTCATCTGCCCAGTTTCCATTCAATTCTGCCATAGAATTAAGTGCTAGTTGTCTGGTTGAAACATGAACTTCTAGCACCTCATCACTGACTGTTTTGTATTTTATTAAACTGACTATCTGCACTTTTACTGGAGGTTCAATCAACAAATTGTTTGGAATTTGTTCAATGGCGTCTTGCACACTGGACTGCACATTTTGAGGATCCGTTACTTGTAATTCAACGGTGTCAAATACTGTCGATAAAGATTCTAATACAGAGTCTTCCATCGCTGTGAGTTTGATTTTATAACTCAAAATAAAAATATAAATTAAAAAAATGAAGTTGCTTCCATTTTTGTTAACACTATAAAATCTGAAATAAAAAATCATTTAACATTTGTACCACGTGGAACTAATTGTAATTCCTCTTTTACAAAGGCTCTTTGCGGTGCTGGTTCTCTCAAGTAATATATAGGTGGATTTGTCTCTACTACTCTCTTGATTTCATGAATGTCAATACTCCAGATTGGATCCGTTGCACGCTTCCTGCTGTCACCCTCAGCTTCACCGGGTGCATATAAATATCTGACTTTCTGATTGAAAGGTAGTAATGCCACTGGTGTTGTTGACTTTGGAGCAACAGGTATTGTTTTCTGTTTGATTGCATCAACTGGTCTTAACCCTGTAGCTTTAAATACCTCCAGATTCATTGCTCTAAGTACTGATGGTAATCTTTTGACCCATTCAGTGTTACGCAATTTACTTTCTGTGTCCAAAAATTCCTGATGGTACTGATATGAAAACAGTTTTTCTGCCAACTGTTTGTTAAAGCTCTCAACGATAGCCTGTGACCTGTGGTTTCCTGGAATACCTCTCTTCACGGTAACATGATGTTTTAACAGAAGCTGGTTGACAGCTCCTTTAAACTCCTTACCATCATCGCACTGAATCATTCTGGGATACTTTAGTGGTCCACGTCTGTAAATTTCTTGCAGGGCAACAGCTGTAGCTATAGCACTTTTCTCTGTCAACGGTTCAGCATCTTTGTATCTTGTTGCAACATCAACTACAGTCAGTGCATACTTATATTTCTTCCTTCTGACTGTGTCATGCGGTAAATACAGCAGGTCTATTTGATGAGTGTCATTCGGTTTAATGTTAACAAAGTGTGGTCGTGTAATTTTTCTTGGTGCAGGTAAATAGATCTGCCAAACTGCCTGCTTTGACAACCATTTCTTTGCTATATCTTGAGAAACACCTGCTGCGTCACTGAGCTTGTCAATAGCAGTTCTTCCTTTCCAGTATCCTTTTGGGGAATAATATATTTTAGATAACAAAGCATCACTCATGGTTTTTTAAATGACAGAATATTAAGATTTGACAGCACGCGCAATAAAGTAAACAACAGCCATACCAATAACAATGAAAACAATCTCGCCCACCTTCTGCTCTTCTGAAGGCTGATAAAAGTCACCCAGTTTTGGAGGAGCACTTATCTTCATTTTCTTTCCAGTTACAAGATAGTATTCTTGAATGGCTGCATCAACATTGGCAAAGGTTTTGTTTGCATGTCCTTGCTGCCTGAGTTTATCATTCATAAAGTCTAACTGCGCAATTCGTTTCTTCTCGTATTCATCCTGTGCTTTCGCCAGTTGTTCCATGGCTTTGTTGTGCCTTTCCCTCTCTTCACCATTTTGCAGTTTAGAAAACAAATAGTTGCTGCCAGAAAATGCAAGCGCATTTACAATCGCACCTCCCACCATCATAACCAAGCTAGCCATTTTATTGTCTTACATGTTTATATTTTCTGGAATAATTCCTTGCTTCACCAGGAAGTCTTTTGTTGCAAAGGAAGCTGTCACAACACCAATTAGTTTAGCACCGTCTTCGAAGTCTAACTTTCCCAAGTCGGCTGGTTTCATTCTGAGGAGACTTTTACCCAGCATTGTGTAACCTACACTCAAGCCTCCAATCACTGCAGCGTGATAAACTAGATTAACTATTGTCTTTTCAGAACTCATTTTTATGTTATCAAAATTAAAATATTAAAATTATTCCATATGAAATGAATCCACTGCAGGTACTACTGTGGGCTTTTTTATTGTTTGTACTGCTTTGTTTGTTGGTTTTGGTGTTTCTGATTTTGGTGTTTCTGATTTTGGTTTTTCTGACACTTTATATTTGCCTTGCCAAAGTTTGTAAAGCAAGTATCCACCTCCTCCAACAACAGCTGCTACAGCTACTTTTCTGTATGATAGAAATGAAGATTTTAATTCTTGATCAGTTTGTGTGACCTTAGTCACTTCAGGAATGTTTGGTGTCTGCTCAACTTCAGACATAATGTTCTGCTTTGCCTTTTGATTTAACTTTTTTTGTCTGTTCCATTCGGCTAGTTTTTTTCCTGCTTCTACTCTACCAGGTTTCTTTGTCACTGTGTTCACTTCTGGTATTTTCGTCTGCTCCACTGTCTGCTTCAACTGATCTGTCATCTTTTTTATTCTGAAAATTAATGTGTTTGAAAGTAATTAATCCAGCAACAAATGGTACTAATAAAGCACCAAATCGATAATACAGGCCACAGGCAAGAGATTCGAGGGACTTGGAAACAACAGGGTCATGAGTTAGATCATGTGTTAAGTCTTCCTCCGAGTCGAGAGGTGTAAAATGTCCAAAAATCTTTGTGTACAAACCTATAACAGTCTGTCCAATACTTCTAACCATCTTAGAACCAAGCACTGATTCATACCGTCCATGATACTTTTCTATATCTTCTGAGGAAAGATGTTGTACTTCTTCCACAGTTAACTGCTGCCCAAGGTAGTGTTTTGTTTTTCCACAAACAGCAAGTGAATACAATCTTTCTTTTTTATCAGGTATAGTCCTACTGTCACAGATTTCAATATCTGTAGCAGTCTGCATCAGCAATTCATCACAGTTCATTTTATTTTGATGCAGAATAAAATTAAAATCTAGTAATTAAACTTAACAAGAACTTAGGTAGGAACTTAACAAGAACTTAGGTAGGAACTTGAGTAAGAACTTAGGTAGGAACTTAACAAGAACTTGAGTAAGAACTTAACAAGAACTTGAGTAAGAACTTGACAAGAACTTGACAAGAACTTGAGTAAGAACTTGACAAGAACTTGAGTAAGAACTTGACAAGAACTTAGCAAGGATTTCTACAAACATACATACTGAACTGGTTGATCAGTTTTTAAAACCAGTTTCGAGTGCTTAGAAGATTTCAGATTATTCTTTATTCTTTCTCTCTCCTGTTTGTTTTCAATGACATCATTTTCTCGAAGACACTCTTCAAAACTGTCACGGTCCTTTGAATAGAACAATGTTATTGTTTTGAGTTGCTCTCTAAAGTCTTTCAGAACTGCATTGTATTTTTGTGTTAATATCCAAACTGATATTAATGCATGTCGTCCACTGAATGCAAGCTTTGCTAGTGCACTTTTCTTTCTAACAATGTCACGTTCTGCTGCACAGTCATCAATAATAAACAGTGTTGGCGTGTTCTGAAAAAGATCGAAATAATGCTCCAAGCAAACATTTAGACGATCAGAAGGATTTACAATAAATATATTTTGATCAGACCATATGAATTTTCTCTCCTTGTATGTTCTGTTATGCTTTATGGTTGGACAGAATATGACTATGTGTTCAAAGTGATTTATGTAAACAGTTTGTAATAAATCCAAAACATATCTTGTTTTGCCGCAACCTGTTGCCCCACAAATCAAAGAACAGTGTGGATCTTTTGGAAGAAAATCTAGATACTTCATTTTAACACGTTCAATAAACAATATCCTGTAATCTGCTTTCAGAGATGTTTAACTGCGCATCTGACACAACAAACACGTAGATCTTAACTGATTTACTACTACTCCCTACTTCCTTTTCAATTTGTATTGTGATTCCTTCTGATCCGTTTTCAATTCGCCTTCCACTTCCATGCAGTTTGTTGTCGTCAGTTGTTCTGAGATCCAGCCATAACGCATATTTATTTGTCAAGAAATCTTCTACGCCAACACCGTGTAAATGTAGATCTTTAGCCACAAGATCAGATGTTGGGTCTTTCAATCTTCCTCCAGTAAAGTACTTTCTTGCTTCATCATAGTGTTGGTATGGCAGCATGCCAGATGCAAATATTTGGTTTGGCTGCCCTTCAATTGTGCAATATACTCTATTGATTAGTGGATTGTAAAACTTTTCTATTTGCCTTGCATATGAATCTTTTGGTTCCTCAAACAACATAAGTATTCCCTTCATTGACCTAGCTGGTGTATTCAAGTTAATGTTCCAGATTGGATCAGCCTGGCTTTTTGAAAGTGTACTGTGATTCAACACTCTTTCATAATAGATAGGCAGCTTAGAACTGTACTGATTTTCTATAAGTCTAGCCAGTTCAGGATGGTTTACAACATCAAACTCTAAAGAAATTCCAGACACCTTATACTTTGCTTCCGGGTCTTGTGAAAGCATAACACGATCATAACTATTGAAAGTCAGGTCGTATGACAGCCTGTCACGCAATGCTCCTTGATAGAAGGGAGGATGTGAATTTATGAGTTCAAAGTCAAGTGGAATACAAAATTTGTTTCCAAAAGCAACATTGACAGCGTTATCTTTTTTGTTGTCAGCTTTATCTCCGGCTCCTATTCTAACTTTTATCCCATTGTCTGACTGAATCCCTTGAAACACTCTGTTTTTCTTTTCATTGTCAGTCAACCAATTATCTGCGTAAACTAAAAAAACATCTGCATTATTCAATGACATCACTTCCCGCCCTTCCAGTTTGACAGTAATCTTCCTCACAATTGCTCTTCCTACATTATAAGCCAAAGTCCTATTTTCATCTGAGCCAGATTCTAATTCTAATTTGAATGATAGTCTTACAGTGCCTGGTACAATAACATCGTTCTTACCTAGATTAGGAAACCTAACAGTAAGTATTTCATTCTGATCAATAGTAGAAGGATTATTTGTGACTATAACTGTTTGCCTTATTCCTTTTACCCCGAGAGGTTCTTTCAGCCTTCTGTAAGGATCAAGAACAGAACCGAACGATTGTGCCATCTTTTTTTATTTTCAAAATAAAAAATAAGTTACAAATGGCAGAAGGTGGATTTGAAGATTTATTTGAGCCAGCGGACGACATGAGCGAAGCAATCCCTTTGGTTCCCTATCATCATTCACTGCATTATGAGGTGGCACGACATGAACTTCTGGAAGGTAAAGTTAGAGATTTCTACAAAAGTTTAGGAGAAGAACCTGATGTTTTAGATCCAAACCAGTTCAAAATGGAAGCAAATCATTTATATACAACTAGCGATAAAGGAGAAAAAGTCCAACTTACATATAAATCTAATCCTGCTAAGTTTCTATCAAAAGTTTCACTAAAACAAAAACTTACTGCTAATCGACTTAGGCAATTAGATATTGTGCCTAGCACACGGTCATCATCTTCCCATGTTGTTTCCTTACTTCAACAAGCAGAACTAGGACTACCAACTGCTACTCAAATAGAATCTGTTCCATTGCAAGATCTTAATAAACTTGCAGATGAGGCTGATCAACTTATACAAGAGATAGAGACTTCTTTTTCTGAGGAAACTTCACTGAAGACTCCACATGAACTATTACCTATGAGAGAAATAGAAGCCCTTAATCAATCACTACAAACCATCAGAGGTGAAATAGCAAATAATCTGTCAAAACTAGGTCAGCTGGATGAAGATATAAACAAAGAGAAACAAAAACTTGCTGATGCTGATGATTTGAACCTAGAACAAGAAGTAAAAAACAGAATTTCTAAGCGTTTAAAAGATTTGCAGGAGGAGAAAGCCATAAGGTTAGAAGTTCTAAGTAACAATAGAGAACAACTGAGAACACAGGTCAGCAGAATAAAAAATACAATTCAAAGAATCCTTTACGAAGACACAACTCTTGCTGAAAGAATTAGAACGCTTTTCAGAGAGCAGGGAATCACAATAGCTAGTATACTAACTGCGTTAGGATTTGCAATAAGCACATTAGTGTTAACACTCACAGGTGGCACTGTCACACCTCCACCTCCACCTCCACCTTCATCTCCATCTGATCCGGGATGGGTAAAGAAACAACTCAAACACATTGCAGAACTATTAAAGAAACTAGCAGCAAAAGCTTTGGATGCACTTCCAGGAATCATTGGTTCAATTGTTAGCTGGCTGTTATCTTTTGCAGGTAAAGTTGTTGGTTTCATGGCTGAACATCTCTGGACTCTAATAGTTTTAATTGCAGGTGTTCTGCTAACGAGAATAAAGCAAAAGTAAGCCTACACCCACTCCACCAATTACTAGAGCAGTCTTCTGCGATTCATGATCATCACTAATACTAACAGCTTGATCATCCCTAGTGACAGAATGATCTTCACCTGCAGCGTGATCTTCACTTGTCACGCTTTGTTTCTGTTCATTGTGATATGGCTGTAACATCGTTCTGATTTCTGAATTCAGTTCTTCACCCTTTCCAAGCGGCTGGGTGTCACTAGCAATAATGATTTCATTGTTATAATTTGTTATTGTTCCAATCTGCAGCTGGAGATCAGAAGGTAACATGTAAAGGCCGTTACCAACAGCAAAGTCAACTTTTGATCTTGCATAACGGAGAGAGTCTTGATACCTTTTGATGCTGGAAGGCAGATCAACTGCAGAGTTTATGACATCTTCTAAATTTGATAACAACTGTTTCTGTGCACCAAACCCTGTGCTTGTTCTCATTATGTTTGATCGTGTCTGTGCCTGCGAGCCTAGCAAGCACCACGTATATGTTCGGATAGATTCATTGATCCTTTCAACACCTGATCCAGTGAAACCTTTGCCGGTGTCTAATATAAAAGTAGTCCATGCATTGTGGTGCTCTTGTTCTATTGATCCTAACTGTACCTGCACATTTGAAGAAAAAGATGTATGACCTGGCCAGTAATCAAAATTATACCTCCTGTGGACACCCCATAAATATAGTGTTCCCATGCCATGGTTTTTGTCTTGCTTTTGCCTAAAGTCGGTCTTAAAATCTATATTGAATTCATTGCAGAGACGCTCATACACTTTCATGTTTATCCTATTGTTGAATGGGTTCCAGCTCTTTTCATGCGGCATTGGTGCCTGAAGTTCAGACAAGATTCTCCTGCACTGATAGTAAACGTGAAATGTGTACACACACTTTGTCAGTAAGTTTGAATTATTCATGTGGTCTGCATAGGACACTCCACATCCTGTGGTTGCACAGAATATTGCAAAGTTTAACTGATTCTGATAGAACTGAATTGGGTGAGAGTTCCACATCTTTGGAACACTATCATTTTTGATTGGGGGATTTAGGTAAGAATGGAATGGGTCAGGCACTTTAACGCGAATGGATTCTGTTTCTGTTACAGCAAAGTCCAACTCATGGAAAGAAATAGTCTTTGGATTGTAATATGGTCCAGTTTTGTATTTAACGTCTTTGTTGAATTTATACTGAATCATTTTTGTTGTTGAATAAAAAATGTTTATCACACTAACAAATGTGAAGACTGGTGTGCCAGTTAAACTTGCAAACCCTATCAACAATCAAAATGGAGGAATGAAAGTTGCACTGCATGAAATTATGTACAAGGTTACTTGGTATAATATCAGTAAAAAAAAGGCTAACAACTGGGTTAGAATTAATGGTAAAACACATTCTGTAGAAGATGGTTACTATGACTTCTGCACTTTAGAGAAAGAATTGTTTGCTCCAGTAGGTATTACAGCGAGTTTAAATCATGCAAGTCTCATTGCTACTCTTACTATGCCCAAAACTAGAGAAGTAAACGTTGAGTTTCCAACCAAACTCCTTGATATGCTTGGAATTACAAATTTATACAAGGGAACACGTCCCATTGACATGGATGTTAACAGTGTACTGTTTGTTCACATGAGAGAGCTTAACACATCCTATAATCTGTTTAATGATCAGCGTTCTGATCTGCTTAGAATTCTTCCACCGAGTGATGCCTCTTTTTGTAAAATGCACGTGCCAACATTTAAGACACTTCAGTTCAAGGACTTGGAGGAAGGGTGTCATGAATTCCTACACATTGATCTGAAAAATCAAAGTGGACAACCAGTTGATTGTTTGTTTAACATTACATTGGAAATAGTTCCATACAATATTGAGTATTAAAATGTCGAGTGGACCTACAATAGCTTATCCTGTTGCATGTTCAACTATAGAGTTGAAAGATTTAGCAGACGCTATCGACTTTGAGAGCAATGCTGAAGTTGGTGCAGTGTATGCATTCGAGTTTACAGACACTGGTCATTACAAGAGAAAGGAAATCGACGATGAAAAGAAACCAAGATTCCTCAAACTAGGTCAAATCCGTGATGTTAATGTACCTGATCCAATTGTCGATGACATATACTACATGTGGAAACATCAGAATAAAAAATGGGTACTTAGTCCTGTTATCAAAAAGATTGACTGGGAAATGAAGTTTGAATTTGTGAGTCCATACACTCTTGTTGGAAAAGACGACACATTCCGTAAGTCAATCAATGCTAAACCACTAATTGTTAGCCTTGTTCCTGCGTTTAACAGCAGGGGAGAAGTTGCAGTTAAACCTTTCCATAAGAACAACTATCTCATTCACAGAAAACAAAGTGTTGAAAAGGACGCTGACACCATTGTCGATTTTATACCCAAGCTTCCAATAGGGCAGAATGCAACTATGATATTTGATATAGTTGTCAGGAAAAGGGAAGAAACCACAAACACTGTTCTAATGAGAGGAATAAATCTCAACTGGAGACCATTAAATGTTGAAGAAGTCAGAGTATTTATTGCTGTTCAAAAGGATTCTAACACAATAAAAAAACAGACGTCAAACCAAAATGTTGTTGTTAACGCAGATATAAATAATTTAACAGAAATAAGAAGTATTAATCTTACTTATCTTGATTTGATTGCTTTCTACTATACAGATAAGGTGTTAAGCAATGAACAGCTTCAAAGCTTAGCAGAAACACTGGCCAGTGAGAATTAAGATAAATATTTTATATTTTGCATTAAAAAGATGACTAGCAGTGTGAAGCTTTATCCTAATATTGATGAAAGTGCAGCAGAAAGTCAACAATTCAGACTGGCACACATTAGTAATATACAAAAACAACTAGAAGATGAATTAGAAAAATATTCTCGCGCTAGACGTAAGTACTCAACAACTTACAACAGCCTTTCTAATGCCAGCACTGGTTCTACTATCCTTGCATCAGCTGCAGGTGTAACGGGAACAATTCTGTTAGCTACCGGAGTAGGGACTCCAGTTTCTCTAATCCTAGGTGGTGTGGCAGCAGCAGTTGGTGGTTTATCATTTATAGCATCAGCTATAATGAAAAAAATTGTGAAAAAGCTTGAAAAACACGAATCCATTTCCACTCTTGCATCATCAAAATTGTCTAGCCTAAAACTGTCTATCAGTAAAGCACTTGAAGATTCAAAAGTTTCTGACGAAGAATTCAAACAGATACAAACAGACTTTGATGACTACAAAAGTAAGAAAGCAAGTATTCAAACAAAAACACGAGCTGAATATAACAAGCCAATCGATATAGAAGATCTGAAAAAGCAGTTTTTAAAAAAGGGGATTCAAATAGGACGGGAAGAAAAAGTAAAAATAGAATCACTTGTAAAGAGTTAACTATTCGTTTAGACAGTCACATTGCATGTATCAGATATAATTCTAACAGTGAAAGAACACATGAAGTAAAGTTTGTAAATGAGAGAGCGTATTGAGCTTAAGAATGTTGTATAAGAGAAAGGGAGAATGTACGTTCTGGGTTACTGATTCCGACAGACCCGGCATTGGTTCAAAACAACCTTACTTTACTATATTTTTTTTTGTATGGATTTATGCAGTATTTTTCTGATTTTGTCGCATGTTTCATTTTAGTAAAAGTTTAGTCCAGAAGCCTATTTTGCGTTAATATTTAGGGTCTGTCGGAATCGGTGAGCCAGAACGTACATTCTCCCTTTCTCTCTTGCTAACCCGGCTTTGACCGACTCTCTGAGATAGTAAACATTATTCAAATACATTCAAATAAAAATGTCACTTTTCATCTTTTGTGTGAAGGGTACCACAGGCTGATTTCCTGCACCATGGATGTAGAGGAGGCCAGACAGTCTGCTTCTCATTCCAGCTGTGTTGCGTTTTTTTTCTGCTCGTGAAGTGTATCGCCACATTGCCAAAGCCATTGGCCAAGAGAAGTCACCCTGTCTGCCCATTTTGCATAGCCTTACAGGCTGTGACACTATGTCGTTCTTCAATGGTATTGGGGAATCAGAAGGCTTGGGAAGTATGGCAAGCATTTGAAGACGTCACTCAAACTTTCTTCAGGTTGTCTGCTCCTCTTTGTAAGCTGAGTACCACTGACAGGGCAGCACAAGAGCTTTTTGGTGTACATTTGTAGGACAAAACCAGCAACGTACTGGGTGTAAACAGTGCTAGACGGTACCTCTTCAGTAAAAAGAGCTGCCAAATTGACCATAATCCCCTTACAAGTGAGGTGCTGCTGCAGGACATGAGATTGAGAAGAGCCATCTACCTATTAGACTTCCAAACTCTGTGGGCTGGCAGTTCAAGGCTGGAAAGTGGGAGTCATTCTGGACGAGCTTTCAAGAGGTATCCAGCGTGTGCCGAGAACTCATGAGGTGTGCTTGCAAGAAGAGCTGTACAACAAAACGCTGCAAATGCTGCTAAGAAGGACTGCAGAGCACAGATTTCTGCAAATGTGCTTGCATGCCTGTGAAAACTGTCAGCATCTAAACTGTGCAAAAATATTATTGCACCCATTTTCATACCCCAACTCAAACTTTTATTCCTGTGTCATTTTATTCAAACTGTCTATGCCATTAAAGGCTCGCATCTTCGCTATCTGGCACATTTTTTTTTAACATCATCATTTACGCCGTCAAAATAAGGATACCCTTGACGTGACAAAGAGATGTGACAAAAACTTCGGGTACCTTTTAAAAAGCCGACGACAATTCCTGAGGCACAACTGGGTCACTGTTGTATACGAAGAGAAAGTCAACTTGATTATCCATCCAGAACAGGTTGTTTTATTTCGCCATCTTGCATATTTCTAGTGTTGTGCCATTGTACCTACTGATGTATGTGTCGATCTCACGGATGAGATGTTTATGTGTCAAATTTGAGGGATACCCAAGTCAACTAAAATCCATGTATTTTAGCAATGACCAAGTGCAGACCTGTTTACCCTTACGATTTTGGCGTAATTTATTACGATTTTCTGCAAAAAATACGCCATTCCGCTATCCGTGTCAAGACTACGATTTTCATAAATAAAAAAAATGTAAAAATTTTTTTTAAATTTTTTTTTTTATCAATTCACATGTTTGGCATTGTTTTTGTCAATGGCAAAATGGGGTGAAAAAGCACAGGACTGACCAGAGATCTGTCTGATGAGATGCTGGAGAGCCTTATTCTAGTGGTGAAGTCTCGCCCTCACTCATTCGGCAAGCGCAAGTACAGTAGAGAAGCGCTTGACACACTGAAAAAGGCCTACTACGAGCAAAAGAAAAAGAATCAGTGATGCATGTGCTTTTGATGTGATCTTCTTTGAAATTATGATGACCACAAAAACTGACTGATGTGTTTTGTTTGTGAATGATGGATATATGTGCATGATTGCGTTTCGCAGACACAGTTGTCATGTGCGTTGTAATTGGCGACGAATGCTGGATGATTACTATTTTTGTGCCAGGATTACTATTTTTGGGGCTGAGCATTACTCCAAAACACTTATGGGGGTAAACAGGTCTGCAATTGGGTTGCGTTGAAACTTTCAGGAATGTGTGTCTACGCACGAGGCGTAGTTCAACCGTTTGAGTACACTTTCAAATCTTCACGAAATAATATTTTAAAAACTGCCACAGGTTTGTTGACTTACATCCCACATATTTTTGACTTCGCATGTATATATGACAGATGGTTGTTTCAAGTACTGCCAAAGTTTCTTTTGAGTATAGACACTTGCCGGAATGTGCTAGTTGTGTAAACACATGAGAACAAACAACGTTTTCGAAATACAGCGATTATGAATTTTAGTCGACTTTTGAGTTGATACATTACATTTTTATCAGTTTTATTTTGGGGGTACCCTTATTTGGGCGGCGGTCAAATAACCCATGTAAAGGCCACCTTTTATCTTAAAAGTGTTCCAGTTAGCCAAGTTGAGTGCCCTCAATAGCATACATTGAATATAACAGCACAGGAATGAATGTTTTCGTTTTGGTATGAAAATTGGTGCAATATATTTATTTTTGCACAGTTTAGGTAATCCACAAATTCTTCAACCCTGCCACCCACACCGTCCAATCATTCTCTGCACCAACAATACATGTATTGTTTTGTTTAAAAATGTGTTTGTGTTAGTTTCTATTGCAAGAGAATGTCTTGTAGCATCAAACATGCCTAAATACCCTTTTCATTGGCGGCAATTTTGAAAATTGTGAAAAAACTACTGATTTCTTATTTTTTTCACGGTGGCTCTGTATCAGGTTTTGTTAAGCAAAAGCAAATGTCCATTTACGCCAAATTTGCTGTTAATCACATGAAGTGAAATATGCCTAACATACCCAACCGTTTACACTGGCGGCCATTTTGAAAAATTGTTTGAAAACTACCCATTTTTTATTTTTCGCGATGGCTCTGTATCAGGTTTTGTTAAGCACATAAAACTCTTCATATTTGCTTAATTTGGTGTTTGTTGCATGATTTGAATGATTTTGCAACATAGGAGCCCCACTATACTGCCTACAATACAGTACTCCCGCGAAAAGGTTGAATGGCATGGAAGACATATGAATATACTTTCTAAATTGATTTGTCGTGGAACTCAGCAGTAGTAGCGCCAATTCACAATTCGAAGGCAAAACATCCCAACGACACTGAGCACAAAAAAGAGAGGATATTTCTTCAGTGCTACAGATCTTATATAAAACAGCAGTGTTTAGGCCAGAAATATATGGGTATATGACGAATTGCCTTTCTTCTGCTCAAAATTAGGCGTAAAGGATTTGAGAATTATTTGGGTATGACGTCACAGGTCCCTGTTAATACCTACTCACAATATAAGGGGTTTTGACAGCATGCTTCTCTTTAAACCGTGAAAAAGGCGAATAAAACTAAACAATATTTCATATGTTTTACACCAGTCAGTTTCGTTGAAGTCTTAGCTAACAGGGCTTACCAATTTTGTTTACAACTGCCCCACAGTCAGGCTGATCTAACGTGTGAAAGAGAGCGCCAACGAGGTTGATAACGACAAGAAATCCTGGTTTTTGAGAATGTTTTTCCTGGGTAGCTGCAGTTGATATGCAATAAATCTAAAACTACACGAAGCAGTTTCTTCAAATTACACAGGACGCTGACAAATATTCTCTTCTCTATGCGTGTGATAATAGACGTTGTAACGGTTTTCCGTTAACACTTTTTGAACGTTATTAACGTCACTGAGACAAATGCAACATCATTGAAATTGTGCATGCTTAGCAAGTGGTTGTATCCCTATACGTGTCTTAAGTTTCAAAAGCATTCTTCCTCCGGATCAAAAGTTGTGTCCGTTTCAAAAGAGACACAAAATACTATGATTGGTGAGTTTCGCGCAATCTTTTTCAAAGGACACTTTTTCATGATTTCGTCCCCCGTCTTCCGACAGGACGTATACAACCGTAACAGACTATGGACAGCTACCTCAGTAGCTGTTGCACAACAAATATGCATGTTTTTTGTTTGTTTAAGTCTTTAAGAAGCGAAAAAAGGAAAAGCTTTGCAAAGACAGAAAAATCAAGTCATGACGTCATATTCTAAGAAACAGATCACCAGCGGGACGACTGGGATTTACCTATTGTGTCTTGAGATGGAAAATATTAATATACATATATGTTTCCGACCGTCTCGATTCCCCCTCTAAATGTAAATGTAGAGGGAAATAAAGAGATAATTATATCATCATCATCATCATCATCATCATCATCATCATCATCATCATCATCATCATCATCATCATCATCATCATCATCATCATCATCGACATCGGCATCGGTATTGGGATCAGCATCGTCACCTACATGTGTCTTTTCATGTTTTTTTTTGTTTGTCGGCTTGTCTAGTCTGTCTGTCTCTGTCTCAGTCTCTGTGTCTGTCTGTCTGTCTGTCTGTCTGTCTGTCTGTCTGTCTGTCACGGGCTTGGGGTCTCTGTTTAATTTCGTCTGTTTTCCGTTGTTGCATCTTATTTGCATAACCATCTTCGATAATCATTTGGTCGAAATTTGCCAGGAATAAACCATCATTTGTAATACATTATGCTGACTGTAAGAGAGAGAGAGAGAGAGAGAGAGAGAGAGAGAGAGAGAGAGAGAGAGAGAGAGAGAGAGAGAGAGAGAGAAAGAGAGATGAAGAGAGCGAAAAAGAGAGAGAGATGGCGAGAGAGAGATGGGGAGAGAGAGAAGGGGGAGAGAGAGAGATAGAGAGAGAGAGAGAGATGAAGACAGCGAAAAAGAGAGAGAGATGGCGAGAGAGAGATGGGGAGAGAGAGAAGGGGAGAGAGAGAGAGAGAGAGAGACAGACAGACAGACAGACAAACAAACAAACAGACAGACAGACACACAGACACGCAGACAGACACCAAAGGTTGAGAATAGAGAGAAAACAAGAAAAGTGTGAAGCAGCCGTGCATATTTCTTTTTTGCATAATCCGTGAAAGTAACCTAAGAGAGAGAGAAGAACAGGCAGACAGGCAGGGATGTGTGTGTGTGTGTGTGTCTGTGTCTGTGTCTGTGTGTGTGTGTAGAGTGATTCAGACTAAACTACTGTACCGATCTTTGTGAAATTTGACAGGAGAGTTCCTGGGTATGATATCCCCGAACGTTTTTTTCATTTTTTTGATAAATGTCTTTGATGACGTCATATCCGGTTTTTCGTGAAAGTTGAGTCGGCACTGTCACGCCCTCATTTTTCAACCAAATTGGTTGAAATTTTGGTCAAGTAATGTTCGACAAAGCCCGGACTTCGGTATTACATTTCAGCTTGGTGGCTTAATTAAATTAAAAATTAATTAATGACTTTGGTCATTAAAAATCAGAAAAATGTAAAAAAAAAAAAAAAATTATAAAACGATCCACATTTACGTTCATCTTATTCTCCATTATTTGCTGATTCCAAAAACATATCAATATGTTATATTTGGATTAAAAACAAGCTCTGAAAATTAAAAATATAAAAATTAGTATCAAAATTAAATTTTCCAAATCAATTTAAAAACACTTTCATCTTATTCCTTATCGGTTCTTGATTCCAAAAACGTATAGATATGATATGTTTGGATTAAAAACACGCTCACAAAGTTAAAACGAATAGAGGTACAGAAAAGCGTGCTATCCTTCTCAGCGCAACTACTACCCCGCTCTTCTTGTCAATTTCACTGCCTTTGCTGTGAGCGGTGGCTGGCGATGCTACGAGTATACGGTCTTGCTGCGTTGCATTGCGTTCAGTTTCATTCTGTGAGTTCGACAGCTACTTGACTAAATGTTGTATTTTCGCCTTACGCGACTTGTTTTTGTTTTGTTTTAATAAACTGAGAGAGTAAGAAAAAGACAAAAAGAGAGACAGAGCTAGAAATACAGAGAGACAGACAGAGAGACGGACCGACCGACAGAATTAGTGCGAGATAGAGATAGAGAGACACACAAACAGGGACAGACAGACAGAGACCGACATTTTGAGAAGAATGAAGAGAAAACCAGCAGTATTATATGCATAGTCTTAAGCTGTGTTTCCATATCGCGACGCGATGGCAGCACGATAGTTGCGGCGAGGTGGCGGCAGCGTCAAAACCGATCGCAACAGTAATATCAAAGAACGCATGTTTCCATATGTGCGACGCGACGGATGCTTCATCTGGGGATTTAATCAAGTTTGAGTGAATCTTTCTTGAAGGTTTTTCTTTGTATTCATAAATTATGAGTAATCTAAGCTTAATTAGTTTGGACAACATTTTGGATGAAATTATTGCTGCTGCAGGAACATTGAATTGGCAAGTCTGTAACAGTAATCGTCTCTCTGACCCCCCCCCCCCCCCCCTTGCTTGCTGAAAAATAAAATTAACTCTCTTCCCGTCCTCTGTCACATCCTCTGATTCTTTTGCTGTATCTTTTCCTCTTTTTTTGGTAAAAATTGTATCTTGTCTGTCTTACATTTATAACAAGGGGATAAGCGATTCTCTGACCTTGACATAACGTGAAATAATAATTCCTATCTAGATGTACATATTTATAACCACATTTAAAATAAGCTTAGCTTATTGTGTGGTTACAAATGTTTATATCGCATATATATGCAAGTTATCCAAAGAATGAAATTGTTTTGAGACCTATAGCACCGTTAGTTTGTCAGAACAGGAGGTGGTCCATATCAGGCAGTTGTCCATGTTAGGCTATTTTCCCTTACGACCAGGGTGTGCTTATTGCGTGTCTTATGAGAAACAGACCGCGTGCAGAAACACACACACACTATGATGTGTTGTCGTATTATGTTTGCTTTGGTCAATCGTAGGACCCTATTCTGAGGTCTCAATATTTTCCCACGGTCTTCCCAACGCATGCGATGTCACTTTCCATTGAGCGTTTTTGCCACCATTTGGCAAGGAGTTATCAGCTGAAATAAAACGACTGTAAGTAGAACGCGAAAATCACACCTGGACTCGATCCGACCGACTGGTTCTTGTATACGCAAGAGCACTTGATAGTCTCTGCCGCGGATCATAAAATCGTATAATCTGCTGATTTTCGCATCCCGAATCTACTCAGCTTCGTCCCAATAGGCCCACTTAAAACATCACACGCGGAATTTAAATTAGCTAAGATGGACAACTGGACACCACATGTGAGAACCACGCACCAAGACATTGTCAGCATTGAGAGAATGTTTTCACGGAATTGTTTCACGATTCTGTGACACTGTTATATTGCGGGGTTATGATATTTTCTTCGTTTCTGATTTGAATTCATGTAAATGAAATCAAGTTAAAATTAAACACTATTGTTTTTTTAGAAACCAATGCGGACCCTGAAAGAAATAACGTTTCACTCAGATAAATTTTATCCAGCCTGTCACGTTTTTCATTTATACATTTTGACAGAAAAAAGAAAATAACAAAAGAAAAATTAACACATCTGTGTGGGATTAAAATCAAACGTCGATTTGTGTTACTAAAGTTACTGACCACCATGTGCATGCGAACATTTGCTGCTCCCCCCCCCCCTCCACATCGTAATCGTATCGGCTCTGTCTCATTTTGCCCACCACCCCTCCACCTCTCCCCAGGACCCCCCCCCCCCCACCTTCCTTTTCAGTAAATAGCCCTTCAGTCGGAGCGGCAGTTGTCGCCACGCATCAGACTTTTTTTGAATAATTATGTGCGGTTTTTAGTATCTCCTTTACAAAGCTGATCTGATAATTAACTATCTTTTTTTTTGCAAGCAAACGACAAATTCGCCTAAAAAAATGTTATTGACAGTGCATATAGAAAAGGTAGCAAAAAAACTTGCGGGGACAAAGTGGGCGAGGGAGAGCCTGGGTGGTCAAACGGGGGCCGTGCCATGCCATATGTCACCTGCTGGTTAAACGAAAGGTTTAAAGGAACAGATATCGCACACAATATTTTGATCTTTTGATCAGTCAACCATCAATTTTGTACATCAACCCCAACAGTGTTGTTGTCCAAAAATAAAAGAATTGCATTCTGTCCTCAAACTGAACGGTAGTTCAAAGTTAAAGGGATATTGACCAAAGTGCTTTTGAGGAACAATAAAACACTCTCCCCAAAATAAAGACGCAAAAAAACACCCCACACAAATAAATAAATAAAGAAAGAAGCAAAACAGATTTACAAGGAAATTAATTATGTTCATGGTATGCTAGCGCTGTTTTTATTTTATTGTATAATAAGCATGCTGATACCGGGATGCAGTATACGTTAAATGTAAATGATATAATGCTGACTATCTAAATGTGAATCAAAAAACAAGAAAGGTAGGTTTTTTAATTTTTTTTTTAATTTAAATGTGAACCAGAAAAGATGCATTTCTTTTAAATTGATGGCGCCGTCAAAAACAAAAACTAAATTCTTGGTTACAAAATCAAATGAATCTTAGTAGTCGATAGTTTAGTACTATTTGTCACTTTATTAGAGGTGGTTTGACTGAGTTGCCGACTTCTCCGCTTTAATTCCTTTTCAGTTTTATCTGTACACTCTTTGTTTTCATGCGATACGTGTAACACTTTTCCCGACCTCGCACATGATGGACAGCATTCATTGGAGCGATATGTTTTCACCGGGTTTTCGCAAAATTGTATTTCATGCCACGCTATTATCGATTACCTCAAATTAAAAAAGAAACAAAGAAAAACTCCGGACAAGCGCACAAGGTAGAACCAGCGGTCAGTGCATGGGACTGCAAAAGTGCACGTGTGCGTATGCGTGTGAATACATTTTTTTTTAAAACTAGTTAGTGTCAATATCGATCGAATGTCATTTCGATCACGTTTCAGTTTAGCGGACAAGCGTAATCGGATTCAACATACGCATACACACTCACATAGTCGGAAGAGTCGTCGAACAGGGAAAAAAATGACAAAGTAAAATATTGTAAATTGAAAAATGTTTGTGTAATTTTGCGATGAGACAGAGACAATCTGGGAAGGAAGTTTATACCCAAGTAATACTATCGAACGGGTTAGTCCGTAAGCTGCGGACAAATATTCTTACTCAAAGAGAAAAATGAAACAGGATTTTTTCAGTAAATGTAAGCTTACAGGGCTGCCGATGGGGAAAGACTGAACCACCTAAACAAATAGCAGTTCACATCGGTTGATGATTCTTCAGTCCCACAGAACTTCGGTCCATTAGGAAGTAGCCCTGTTGATTTGCTAGATTAACATCACATCGCTACCCGAACCGATTTTTATTGAAAATAAACACTTTTTTAAGCTCAGATATAATTTATCTGTAAGTTACATCACGTCTACAGTCGTTGACACAATCTAAAAACTCTATCAAATTACTCCGCCAAAGTTCCGACAAACTTACTACACATATATGCGTCGTCTGCATGTGTTGCGCGCGCAGTCCGGGGCGTGGCTTATTAAAAAAAATTAAAAAAAAACCCGTATTAGTCTTCTTTTTTTTTTAAGAGTTAAATTCAGATAGCACTTCATTTGGACAGCCTTGAGAAAACGGCCGTACAATACGTGTATATCTTCTTTTATCGAGAAGGAGATTAACAGCGGTGGGGTTTCAGTCATGCTTTCTAACGCCAGCTTCAATTTCAGATAATGTTAGGAGATTTCAAAATGCAAGGGGGTGGGGGTATAGAGTGGGGGGGGGGGGGGGTATTTTCTCTGAATCGTTTATAAGGAAGGAATGTGTTTTTTAGACCCCAATCGTCAATGTTGAAGGTCCGGTATTAAAACTTGCCCAGTGTCTGACAAAATTAGACTCAGTTTAAAATTACCCTTGACAATTTGTGCGTGAGACAGACTGATTGCCGAACGGAAAATGGAATCACTCATGTGGCGCAGTGAAGTGTAGCCAAGTACCTGCTATGTCCTTCAGCAGAAGTGGCGGAGTGCCTGTCATCTGTTTCTCATTTAGTGGCCTCACAGTGGCCGAAGATTGGATTTGATGTGACTTTTAGTACACACTTGTGAGCGTGATCTGGTAATTTCCCTTCGCTTGCGTCTGACTTTCCCGTCTTAAGCTAACATACGAGAACAAACATAATATGCAAAATTGCAAGGATCGACCTCCTTGCATGAAAAGTCAACAACACTTTGTTATTTTCTCATTGTATAGAAACCTAAAATGTGACAGCAGCCCACAGGGTTATCTGTGTTCGTACACGCCGAAGTCTGTTCACTCGAAATCGTTCTGACAATTATGTTTTATGTTCAAAGATATGTTTAAATTCAAATTCCAACGACAAAAAAAAGAGAGATAGAGAGAGAGAGAGAGAGAGAGAGAGACAGACAGACAGACAGACAGACAGAGAGAGAGAGACAGACAGAGACAGACAGACAGAGAGAGACAGACAGAGAGAGGCAGACAGACAGACAGACAGACAGACAGACAGACAGACAGACAGACACAGACAGACACAGACAGAGAGAGACAGAATCAAATGTAAAGCGAACTGTTTAAACCTGTTGCGATAATTAATGTACAGTTCTGTAAAAATAAACTGTACTCTTAGTGCCCGACCCGACTCCCCAAACCTACGTCGCGGTTATCTGACGCTCTCTCTACGTCGTGCCTCTGCGTGCCTCCATTACAGAGAAATGGAAGGTGAAAATCTTTGTGTCAGTTTGACTCTTGATTTTAAACAAGTCGCGTAAGGCGAAAATACAACATTTAGTCAAGCTGTCGAACTCACAGAATGAAACTGAACGCTATGCAATTTTTCAGCAAGACCGTATACTCGTAGCATCGTCAGTCCACCGCTCATGGCAAAGGCAGTGAAATTGACAAGAAGAGCAGGGTAGTAGTTGCGCTGAGAAGGATAGCACGCTTTTCTGTACCTCTCTTCGTTTTAACTTTCTGAGCGTGTTTTTAATCCAAACATATCATATCTATATGTTTTTGGAATCAGGAACCGACAAGGAATAAGATGAAAGTGTTTTTAAATTGATTTCGAAAATTTAATTTTGATCATAATTTTTGTAATTTTAATTTTCAGAGCTTGTTTTTAATCCAAATATAACATATTTATATGTTTTTTTAATCAGAAAATGATGAAGAATCAGATGAACGTAAATTTGAATCGTTTTATAAAAAAAAATAGGCCTATTTTTTTTTACAATTTTCAGATTTTTAATGACCAAAGTCATTAATTAATTTTTAAGCCACAAAGCTGAAATGCAATACCGAAGTCCGGGCTGTAAAAGTTGTTTCAATTTGTTTCCATTTAAAACGTCCGCTACTGGCACCTCAGTCGGACCATACATAACACTCTGAGAAGTAACCAAAGTGTTTTCTTTTAAAGTAATTTGTAACTCTCCGCTCCGCACGCCAACCAAAACAATTCCTGGGAGACGCCTACATCGTTCGGAAAAAAAACCCACAAAAAACTGTTCCGAGCCAGGACTGAACTAGAAAGGGTTTCCATGACCACGGACGTAGCTTTGTGCCGAGGCTGATCACGTGGTCAGGTTGACCAATGGCAACGCGACCCTTTTACGGCCTCTCTATTGTCCAATGTGTGTACTCTATGACCCCTTGAAAACTTCAGCGATTGGTGTGAAGTGTACTCTTTAGAGAGGATGAGTTCAGCGGTTAATTGCTTTTAACATACTTACCTGAACAGGTTATAGGCCATTATCTCGAGATGCCTTGCTTTCGGCAACAGTTCTTTGAATCCCTCCCTCCCTCTCTCCATCTTCTCTCTACCAGTCTGTTTCTCTCTTTGTTTCTCTCTCTTTTTCATACTTTTCAACCATTAACTATTCATATTCATTTGCATAATGTAGAGCAGTCCCTAATTGGGCGACAGTTGGCTGTTAAAAGGAAAACACATAAAACAAACCAAAAAAGAACACTTTTGTAAGCTTACTACATTACTTTTGAACAAGAAGAGCAAACGCTCGATCGAGTCACTTTCGCAGTTCTGAATATTATATGAGGCATCAGATGGACAGGAAGAAATTGCTATTCACAACACAATGAGTCACGTTCACATAAAATTTGAGCCCGGTCACTTTTATAGTTTCCGAGAAAAGCCCAACGTTAAGTTGTGTGTTGCCGAACAGAAAAGGCTAGTTATCTCCCTTGTTTTTCTGATAACGTTCGTAAAAGGCTACAGATGTAAATACTTTGATGTAAAGAATAATCCTACAAAGTTTCAATCACATCCGATGAACTTTGTCAAAGATATAAAATGTCTAATTTTTCCTTTGACGCTGACCTGTGACCTTGAAAAAGGTCAAAGGTCAACGAAACCATCGTTAAAGTGTAGAGGTCATTGGAGGTCACGACTAAACAAAATATGAGCCCGATCGCTTTGATAGTTTCCGAGAAAAGTCCAACGTTAAGGTGGTGTCTACGGCCGGCCGGCCGGCCGAACGGCCGGCCGGACGGCCGGCCGGACAGACTAACACTGACCGATTACATAGAGTCACTTTTTCTCAAGTGACTCAAAAAAAACCATCATTGGGTTCATTTCGCGTCATTTTGCTTTGTCAACAGGAAAGTTTTTGTAATGCCTCTCTCCACCTCCCCATATGCTCCCCTCCCCCATTTCTGTCTCTGTTTTTTTACATTTAGTCAAGTTTTGACTAAATGTTTTAACGTAGAGGGGGAATCGAGACGAGGGTCGTGGTGTATGTGCGTGCGTGCGTGTGTGTGTGGGTGTGTGTGTGTCTGTGTGTGTGTGTAGAGCGATTCAGACTAAACTACTGGACCGATCTTTATGAAATTTGACATGAGAGTTCCTGGGTAGGAAATCCCCAGACTTTTTTTCCATTTTTTTGATAAATGTCTTTTATGACGTCATATCCGGCTTTTCGTGAAAGTTGAGGCGGCACTGTCACGCTCTCATTTTTCAACCAAATTGGTTGAAATTTTGGTCAAGTAATCTTTGACAAAGCCCGGACTTCGGTATTGCATTTCAGCTTGGTGGCTTAAAAATTAATGAATGACTTTGGTCATTAAAAATCGGAAAATTGTAAAAAAAAAATAAACATTTATAAAACGATCCACATTTACGTTCATCTTATTCTCCATCACTTTCTGATTCCAAAAACATATAAATATGTTATATTTGGATTAAAAACAAGCTCTGAAAATTAAATATATAAAAATTATTATCAAAATTAAGTTGTCCAAATCAATGTAAAAACACTTTCACCTTATTCCTTGTCGGTTCCTGATTCCAAAAACATATAGATATGATATCTTTGGATTAAAAACACGCTCAGAAAGTTAAAACAAAGAGAGGTACAGAAAAGCGTGCTATCCTTCTTAGCGCAACTACTACCCCGCTCTTCTTGTCAATTTCACTGACTTTGCCATGAGCGGTGGACTGACGATGCTACGAGTATACGGTCTTGCTGAAAAATGGCATTGCGTTCAGTTTCATTCTGTGAGTTCGACAGCTACTTGACTAAATGTTGTATTTTCGCCTTACGCGACTTGTTTACATTTAGTCAAGTTTTGACTAAATGTTTTAACGTAGAGGGGGTAATCGAGACGAGGGTCGTGGTGTGTGTGTGTGTGTGTGTGTGTGTGTGTCTGTGTCTGTGTCTGTATGTGCGTGTGTGTGTGTAGAGCGATTCAGACCAAACTACTGGACCGATCTTTATGAAATTTGACATGAGAGTTCCTGGGTAGGAAATCCCTGGACATTTTGTTCATTTTTTTGATAAATGTCTTTGATGACGTCATATCCGGCTTTTCCTGAAAGTTGAGGCGGCACTGTCACGCCCTCAGTTTTGGTTGAAATTTTGGTCAAGTAATGTTCGACAAAGCCCGGACTTCGGTATTGCATTTCAGCGTGGTGGCTTAAAAATTAATTAATGACTTTGGTCATTAAAAATCTGAAAATTGTAAACAAAATATTTTTTTTATAAAACGATCCAAATTTACGTTCATCTTATTCTCCATCATGTTCTGATTCCAAAAACATATAAATATGTTATATTCGGATTAAATACAAGCTCTGAAAATTAAATATATAAAATTTATTATCAAAATTAAATTTTCGAAATCAATTTAAAACACTTTCATCTTATTCCTTGTCGGTTCCTGATTCCAAAAACATATAGATATGATATGTTTGGATTAAAAACACGCTCACAAAGTTAAAACGAAGAGAGGTACAGAAAAGCGTGCTATCCTTCTCAGCGCAACTACTACCCCGCTCTTCTTGTCAATTTCACTGCCTTTGCCGTGAGCGGTGGACTGACGATGCTACGAGTATACGGTCTTGCTGCGTTGCATTGCGTTCAGTTTCATTCTGTGAGTTCGACAGCTACTTGACTAAATATTGTATTTTCGCCTTACGCGACTTGTTTTTCTTCTCGTGTCCCTTTGCTTGTTTGTAAGTTAGTTTGTTGATTTTCTGTTTGTTTTAATTACTGTTGATGAATTGTACGCTCTTAATATATGTTTTACGCGCAAAGTAAACATTTATTGCCGGCGTAAAATTGAAAATATTGATTACGCCTTCCTAGGCAAACCTGAGGTGGTGATCCAAATCATTGATACGTATTGGAAGGACTTCATTTACAAATAAAGAAATAAATAAGCCGTTTTAGTGATTTTTCCCCGGCGACATCCACCTTTCGAAGCCCAAGAGACATTCGCAGTGATGTAATTTGGAAACATCTGAAATAACTAACTGTAAAATGCTCCGTTACCGTTGCCGATTATTTCTTTTCATACAAACAGGATTTCACCTTCTGGCGATAATCTCTTTTGCGTTTGATTCTTGATTCTTTAAATTAATTTTTTCAGTGCTATTTAGTTGTAATCCATTACCCAAGCAGATGAAACCCGTGTGAATAACTGAACACTTAGACACTGATGTTCAGATGGTACGTGTGTGGTTACATAATTACAATAACCAAAATTGCAACCCGAACTGTCCAGTGAAGTGCTTTTCCAAGTTGCATGTGAGTGTGTGATTGTGTCTGTTCGGAGCGCTTCTAAGAAATTGTAAAAGTTTATGCGTAAGCATTTGCGATTTTCCGGTCTTGTACTTTTTCGTCAGTTTTCAGCAAACTCAGTTATATCATGTCACATTAGTGTGTGTTTCTCTTTTCTTTTATTTTTTCGTGTGTGTGTGTGTGTGTGTGTGTGTGTGTGTGTGTGTGTGTGTGTGTGTGTGTGTGTGTGTGTGTGTGTGTAGTTAGTTGTGTTTTTTTCAAAGATTTGTTTTTAGCCAAGTTGATAGAGCGCTTGGGCGACTTACTTAAAAAACAAAAACAAAACTTCCCTTTTTTTTCCAACTAAGATCCTTTATACTCGTTTTAGGAATGGGTATGCTAAGTACATTTTTCTTGGCGAATTGTTGTGTTAGCTAAGCAACATTACGTGAATCGTTAAAACATGTGGGTTTTGTTTTTTAAAGTATTCCCCGCTTAACGAATTAAGATTTCTATGCAAAACAACGTGTGTTAACCCCATGTACAAAAACAGTACATGTAGTACATGCTTGAAAGTGCAGAGTGCTGTTGCGTCCAAAGAATTGAGTATTTCAGTAATTATGTCGACTGGTGATAAACACACATACAAACACGCGCACGCATTAACAAATCATAGAGAAACAAGCAAACAATTCGCAGAACAAACGTATATTAATGTGTGTGCATGCGTGAACGCGTGCATTCGTTTGCTTGACTAACTGACAATGTCAATCACGCTTTTAGAAGAGAACCGCTGATTTCAACGTGGTATGGCTTTTACGCGGTCTTATGAGCCTTCTGTAAGACGGGCAGCGTTCGGCCTGTAACAAAACAGACCATCCAATAAACACCAGCGAAGATTTCATTGACGCGGCGGTCAAGTGTTTTGAGTGAAGTGGGCGGAGCGTTGGGTTTATCACATGACCATTTGGGCCAATGGATGAATGTATTTAGTATGTGCGCTACTTTACTGGCGGACCACGAAGCTCGAAGAAGGTGTCAACTTGATTTCTTCATGCAATAAATCGTTGGCAGAAAAAAATGTTGCCCTTGGTGGAACGGGAGCCGCTCAGAAGAGGCGTGATAGAACTTGTGCGCGGTTCATGCATACACAACAATCATTTTTCTTTCAAGGTTTTATTTAACACTATGTGTTCGTAAAAACCGTTGCTCAACAACAAAAATAAATTAATTAATATTTTTCATCCTATACATGCCGCTACAGAAGCACACAGGGAGAGGTAGACGCGGCGAGTCGTGTCGTCTGTGAGGTAACGATCGTGTCAAATCATAGTATCTGTTAACGACGCGCCGAACCAAGGTCAGGGGGTGGAGACAGGGGTAAAGAAGAAAAAATATGTGTATTCAGATTCATTCTTCTTTCAGTTGATCAGCTTACTTGACTTCTATTTCCCGAAAGTTTTTTTTGTTTTGTGCGCAAAATTATCGATTGTTGTCGTTGTGGTATAGTTGGTTGTCGATATTTTTTCTTCTCAACATCACTGGCTTGATTTGTTTAATGATATATGTAGCAGGCAGCACACGTCTGTTTCAGAAATCGTTTGAACGTCTGAATTCTGTTATGATACAACAATATAGATGATATACAACTTTTACATGAGAGAAGAAAGTCAAACATTATCTACCTAGAACATGTTGTCTTGTTAAGTTAGCATGCGTATTTTGTGTTCTATGCTATTCCTACTCATGCAGATGTCGAGTGCATTTGAGGTAGAAAAATAACAACAACCGGCAGTTTTGTCGCGACATTTCTCGCAATAATGTTTTGGTAAAGTTTACTTCCTCGTCCGGATTTTCATATGTAATTTTCCATGATGTTCGACCTGCAGCCGACTGCGAATTACTCTTAAATGTTTTGAAAGTTGCAACGCAAGTAAGCGTTTCTATCTTTCCATGAACTTTTGTTGTTGTAGTATATCATTATGACATATCTGGGCCCCGGCCGAGATTCGAACCCGCGACCCTAGGATCACAAGTCCACAACCTGAGCTACCCGGGCTCCCTTGAAGCCAATCGGTGTGTTTGAATCTTTAGTCCGATCGTGCAATCAAACCTGTCCAATGAAAGCTTGTCCACCACTTTGTCTATAACGACCACACGAAATATATATATATATATATATTTTTTAACATATTGTAAAGTTTTGACTAAATGTTTTAACTTAGATGGGGAATCGTGACTAGGGTTGTGGTGTAGGGCCTACGTAGTACGTGTCTGTGGGTCTGTGGGTCTGTGTGTATGTATGTGTAGAGCCATTCAGAGAAAACTACTGGACTACTGGAGGATACGTTTCTTTGATGACGTAATATCTGGCATTTTGTACAAGTTTTGGTGGCACTGTCACACCCTCATTTTTGGATTCATTTGATTAAAATTCTGTAAAAGTAACTTTCGACAAAATCCGGACAACAGGATTGCATTTCAGGATTAAAGCTTGCAAATTATTTTTTGAGTTTGGCCATTAAAAGTCAGAAAATTGTATTTAAAAATAAAATGTGATGAATCGATCCAAAAAGATGTAATCTTATTCTTGATCATTTTCTGATTCCATAAACAAATCTATGTGTATCGATTGAACACTGGATTTCCCTTCTTTGAGCTATGTGACGTCAGAGGCCGACAAAACGTCTGTTTAGGCGGCCAGCCGAGACTACAAAATAGTGCATGTTTGTGTGCGTTCAATCATAAAAACTACAAGAAATTCTACCCAGATACATAAATTTTATTTGTATTTTTTTACCAAAATATGACAATTTACACATATCTCGACAGTCGTTCACCTCGACCGCTAGCGCGGTCTCGGAGGAACACTGACTGTTTCGATCTGTGTAAAATGTCCTATTTTGGTCAAAAATACATACAACGTTTAATGTCCTGTTTGGATTAAAACAAGCTCGAAAAAAAATATACAATAGAAAAAGCACAATTTCATAAGAAGCGCTTTACACTACTGCGCTATACTGGCTTTCTGTGGCGTGAACGCGACAGCGGTCGCCGTCAGGTATGAAATCGACACAGGTATTGAGTTTTGTCTTCGTATTGTCTTTCATAATGTGAGTTCGAAGGGTTGACTGAATGTATTAATTTCGTCTACGCGACATGTTTTAAGATATTGCTTACTTGTCAACTGCGATCACATGTCTAAACGGACTGCGGCTGCCAGTTTCGGCCCAAACTAACGTTCACAACCTGTCTTTCACAACCTTTAAAATCATGTTTGTTTTAAATTATTTTTTTTAATTACATTGTACTATCTCTACATCACCAATACATAAAATTCATACACTACCATCTCGCTATACCGACTGCTAAACGTATCAGACGGACGGGACGGCTCTCAGTTAGCCGAATGCAATCACGTTGTCTTCTGCGCTTGAGTGCACCCCATACACACCTCTTGACATACTCTTGACATACTCTTGAAAGCGATAAGACACCACCCGAGTAGCCAACGGCGGCTTTCTTTAATTGCGATAACAACTCGGGTAGACAGTTTCAAACTGTCGTTAAAGACAGGTCCAACTACACTTACTTTTAAGATGTTACATTATGGAGGTCAAAATGGCCAATTTTCTGTAGTTTTTTTTGGAACAATCTATCCTGTTATTGTATTAAAAAAGAAGCTTTAATTTTTCGGCACTATATTTGATTATGGTGGACTCAGTGGAACTCATTCTGATAAGCATCGCTCCACGGCTATTGCCAGTTGTCTCTCTGACCGGACGCTACAGTCCTACGCGAATCTATATAAAAAAAAAAGAATACAGAGTTATCTCCCATATGTTTTTCGCGAGCACTGATCTAAATTTGAGATCAGTGTTCGCGAGACGAAAATGATTGCAGATTGGCCGACTTCGACAGTGATCTCCGTTCTGTTCTTCACAGTTATGATAAAGACATCGTTCTAAGGTCAAAACAAGTCGAAATTTTGGGACTGCTGCCGGAAGGAGACCGTAATATATGGTTTCATCTCTGTCAACTGGTTACAGAAAAAATCGTCTGCTCCAGTGAGCGCCGAAACCAAACGGTTGATTATCACGTGACACTTTTGTCATATTTAGAATTGTTTGCACAGTAAATACAGCCGCGAAAAATAGCTCGCTTGAAACTGTCTTACATTTCAATTCCTTCGTAATTTTAAAATGACAAAACACCATGAAAAATCATTATCGACGATCGCGAATCTGCTTATATCAATAATACATTACAAAAAGCTCTAAATATGCACACACACACACACAAAAATCGGTTTCCTTGCCAGACAAGGAATCTCAAGGCATCCTGTCAGGGAGAGAATGACCTGAACTCCTTTTGACCTGAGTTCAAGATGAGTGGAACTGTCCTAACATTCTCAGAGAATTATTTTCAAAGTTTATGTTTGTTTTAAACATTAATATGTGAAAACAGAATTAAGGTAGGTGATCAGCGATGCTGTCAAAACTACTCACATTACGTCATATATGGCTGGTTTTTAGTGTTGATATTTTTGTTTCGAGCGACAGATTGACTGATTTGTTTCATATCGCTTAACCGGTATTTATTGTGGGTTTTTTTAAACATTTTTTATTAGGTGTTTTTTGTGTTTGTTGTTGTTGTTGTTGTTGTAAGCACGCTGCTGGATTACACACACACACACATACACACACGGCTGAGTCTGCAGGTGACCCGTCTGCAGTTTTACTAGATATTGCTCGTCGTCGGCGTGTGCTCTTTCAGTAGATATTTTTGTCTTTCTTTGCATCCACATTGTGACACAGTGAAGCCGTCCACGCTGGGTGGTGGGGGTGGTTTGGACTCGATAGATAAAATATTACGATTTTTAGCATAAAGAAAACAAATCCGAATTTTTGAGCGATGGGACAATAAAATAATGAAAAGAATTAAATAAATCTAATTGATCTCTTGACTTTGGGGTAGCGCAACTCTGTTGCTACTAGCTTTCTTCTGGGAGAATGCGACCCGAATTTCCCAGCGACGGGAAAATACATTAATGACAAAAACATCTTATAGATCCCTTGACTTCGGGGTATCGCGACTTTGTTGCTGCTAGCTTTTCTCTGCGAGGAAGCGCCCGAATTTCCCAGCGATGGGACAATAAAGTAATGAGAGAAAAAAAATCTAATATATCCCTTGACTTTGGGGTAGTGCGACTCGGTTGCTGATAGCTTTTCACTGGGAGGAAGCGACCCGAATTTCCCAGCGAATAGACAATAAAGTAATGAAAAACAACAATCTAATATATCCCTTGACTTTGAGGTAGCGTGTCTCTGTTGCTGCTAGCTTTCCACAGGGAGGAAACGCCCCGAATTTCCCAGTGATTGGACAATGAAGTAAAGAAGAAAAAACATCTGATAGATCCCCTGATTTGGAGGAAGCGCGACTTTGTTCCTGCTAGCCTTCCATTGGGGGGAATTGACCCGAATATCCCAGCGATGGGACAAAAAAGTAATGAAATAAGAATCAAAACATTTAATAGATCCCTTGACTTAATTTGGAGATGACAAGAAAATATCGGGCGTATTTACGTGATTTGTAAATCGCGGGGCGATTGTTTTACATTTTTACGAATCACGGGTTAACACGCTCGCATATTACGTCTTCTATGCTATTCCTTCTGATTCTTTCTTTATTTGGTGTTTAACGTCGTTTTCAACCACGAAGGTTATATCGCGACGGGATTCCTTCTGATGCAGGTGTCGATCGCATTTACGATCAAAAACAGGAGTTTTTGCGTCAATTACTAAGGGCATTATGCCAAAAAGCGCTGTATGTCAGCAAGGACTTGTTAGTTTGCTTTGAAACTTTCCGAATATTTTGCCTACATACTACATGTAAGCTACTACGGGTAGTACATAGACAAATTGAACGAAATGACATAGGAATTAATGCCTTAATTTGGGTGCGTAATTTGTCGCAATAATTTGTTGCCGAAGGATTTTAATAGATATGCGCGGAGCGGAATGTATATGGCCTTTCTGATTCCTTATTGAAAACATTTAATAGATCCCTTGACTTTGGAGATGACAAGAAAATATCCGGCGCATTTACGTGATTTGTAAATCGCGGGGCGATTGTTTTACATTTTTACAAATCACGGATTCACACGCTCGCATATTTTGTGTTCTATGCTATTCCTTCTGATGCAGGTGTCGATCGTATGTGCGGTCAAAAACGGGAGTTTTTTGCGTTAATTACGAGGGGCATTATGCGAAAAAGCGCTGTATGTCAGCAAGGACTTGTTAGTTTGCTTTGAAACTTTCCGACTATTTTGACTACATACTACATGTACTACGGGTAGTAGCATAGACAAATTGAACAAAATGACATGGGAATTAATGCCTTAATTCGGGTGCGTAATTTGTCGCAATACTTTGTTGGTGAAGTTTGTTTAATTCAACTGGTAAAAGTAGCACAAATGGTAAACATTATTTAGTGTGTGTTATTCGTGTGTTATTTTTGTAAAAGAGTAATTCATTCAGTGTTCACAACAGGTGTTTTAAAAATGTGTTTAAAAGTGGAATGTTTACAGTATATACAACAACTTATTCGGAACGATAACCTCGATAAGATCAAACGAATTATGTATTGTTTGCTTGTCATGTGGGTAATCCTTACACGTAACAAACAACAAACAAACCACAAGGTAGTCCACATCGTATGGCCCAGAGAGGTAATAAAAGCTCGGAAAAAATCAGACACTCAGCGAGCTACTTCTGTTCTCCGACAGGGCCTATTTCTCCCACATGAAAGTTAGCTGCAACAGAGTCGCGCTACCCCAAAGTCAAGGAATATATTAGATTTTTCTCTCTCATTACTTTATTGTCCCATCCCAAGGTAGTCCACATCTTATGGCCCAGAGAGGTAATAAAATCTCGGGAAAAAAATCAGACAGTCAGCGAGCTACTTCTGTTCCCTGACATATGGCCCATCATGGCCTATTGCCTATTTTCGCGGATAGGTGTGATATTGTGAGAGACGGACTGAATGACACTTGACTTAAAGTGTGAAGCGACTAGAACACCAAAAGCGTTTCTGCTTCAAGACAGGCCTTCGCACTTAGGCTGTGTCTGTGACGAGCTGGAAACATAAGTTAAATCAAAGCGTGAAATGTGTTCGATGTATTTTTGATTTCTTCAACATTAATTTTGTTTAAATTGCAGTTTCGGTATAAGCGTGGTCCCTCTTATATACTGATAATGGTAATAGTAATCATAAACAAGTCGCGTAAGGCGAAAATACAATATTTAGTCAAGTAGCTGTCGAACTCACAGAATGAAACTAAACGCAATGCCATTTTTCAGCAAGACCGTATACTCGTAGCATCGTCAGTCCACCGCTCATGGCAAAGGCAGTGAAATTGACAAGAAGAGCGGGGTAGTAGTTGCGCTAAGAAGGATAGCACGCTTTTCTGTACCTCTCTTTGTTTTAACTTTCTGAGCGTGTTTTTAATCCAAACATATCATATCTATATGTTTTTGGAATCAGGAACCGACAAGGAATAAGATGAAGGTATTTTTAAATTGATTTGGACAATTTAATTTTGATAATAATTTTTATATATTTATTTTTCAGAGCTTGTTTTTAATCCGAATATAACATATTTATATGTTTTTGGAATCAGCAAATGATGGAGAATAAGATGAACGTTAATTTGGATCGTTTTATAAATTTTTATTTTTTTTTTTACAATTTTCCGATTTTTAATGACCAAAGTCATTAATTAATTTTTAAGCCACCAAGCTGAAATGCAATACCAAAGTCCGGGCTTCGTCGAAGATTACTTGACCAAAATTTGAACCAATTTGGTTGAAAAATGAGGGCGTGACAGTGCCGCCTCAACTTTCACAACAAGCCGGATATGACGTCATCAAAGACATTTATCAAAAAAATGAAAAAAACGTTCGGGGATTTCATACCCAGGAACTCTCATGTCAAATTTCATAAAGATCGGTCCAGTAGTTTAGTCTGAATCGCTCTACACACACACACACACGCACACACGCACATACACCACGACCCTCGTTTCGATTCCCCCTCGATGTTAAAATATTTAGTCAAAACTTGACTAAATATAAAAAGATAAAACAATAATAAAGTTTTTTTATGTATTGCAAATCCTGACATGGTTCTGGGCGTTTCACAAAATTAATGTGTTAACAAAATTACAAAGCAATGTACATAATGAACATTTTAAAACAAAACCATTTTCTCCCTATAAAAATCAACTAGTACTGTGGCATCAGCATTAACAGGGAAAACAAATCTGAAAATTATTAAAAGCACAATCACCTACAAGATGCACATTATAATACATTATTTATCCAGAATCTATCATAATATTGATTGTTTGTTATTATGTGTTTGCGGCTGCCAGTTTCGGTCAAACTAACGTTCACAACCTGTCTTTCACAACCTTTAAACTCATGTTTGTTTTGAATTTTTTTTTTTTAATGACATTGTACAATCTCTACATCACCAATAAATAAAATTCATACACTACCATCTCGTTATACCGACTGCTAAACGTACCAGGCGGGCGGGACGGCTCTGAGTTAGCCGAATGCAATCACGTTGTCTTCTGCGCTTGAGCGCACCCCATACACACCTCTTGACATACTCTTGAAAGCGATAAGACACCACCCGAGTAGCCAACGGCGGCTTTCTTTAATTGCGATAACAACTCGTTTCAAACTGTCGTTAAAGACAGGTCCAACTACACTTACTTGTAAGATGTTACATTATGGAGGTCAAAATGGCCAATTTTCTGTAGTTTTCGGGGGAGAAATCTATCCTGTTACTGTATTAAAAAAGAAGCTTAAATTTGTCAGCACATTATTTTATTTTAGTACCAGTTCAGTGCCTCATATGGCTTTTTGACCAATCAGGACGGATTCTAGGTGACCCTCTAAATGTTATAACGTTCAAGCAGGGACCCTTTTTGTTTATCAAGCAAAACATTGACAAGACAAAGTACAAATTTAAATCAACAATACCAACGTGATTTATTCTAAAGAATGACACTTCAAATGCTGCGAGATAATACTCTCTTTATCTAAAAAAAAAAGTACAGAAAAGCTAGTTTTGTCGGTGGGTGCTTCACGGAATAGCAAAGCACCGCCCATCCTCTGAGTGTGCAATGCCGACCCGCTCACTTGGAATCTAAATGATCAAAGTTCGAAAAAATCTAGTGAAATTGCGTCACTCGCTTTACGTCAAATGTATCTTTACAGCATTTCCCATCGTCTGGAGTCGGTTCTAAATCTCTCTCTCTCTCTCTCTCTCTCTCTCTCTCTCTCTCTCTCTCTCTCTCTCTCTCTCTCTCTCTCTCTCTCTCTCTCTCTCTCTCTCTCTCTCTCTCTCTCTCTCTCTCGCTCTCTCAGTCTATCTCTCTCCCTCTCTCTTTTTCTCTCTCTCCCCTCTCTCTCACTATTCTCTTTCTTTCTCTCTTTCTATCATCATCATCATCATCATCATCATCATCATCATCATCATCATCATCATCATCATTTTTCTTTTCTTTTCTTGCTCCTCTTACAGTATCACGGTAAATGTTCCCAAATAGATCCTAGTTACCTCAGAGGACGTTAATCCCCAAAGTCAGCCAGTCAGTCAGTCATTAAAGGCAAAAGCGAGGTAACGCACAACTGGGTCCGACCAGTAAAGCCGTCGCTGCCTGTGTGACAACCACCATAAAAATCTACCACAGCGGGAAACTTTCAAGTTAAGTATTTTCAACCATCATGTGCCCGCATTCAACTTTACAATCAAAGGATGTCTGTTGAGATAATCGAATGGATCAAAACTTTGAAACCTGCGCGCATATTCTAAGCCGACTAACACATAATTGTTAAGGACATCATAAAATGGTTCTCGGTGAAAACTTGACCGAGGGCCATTTTACGACGTCCTTGACTCGAGTGTGTGACGTATAGTCTTATGCTCTGCTTCTTGGGCAAGGTAAAGAACACCGAAAATATTTCAATGCCGTTCTCGAGCTACGCTGACTTTTACAAAGGGTACAGCTGACACGGCTTACGTAATCTGGTTTCCTGGTCATTTGTGTGAAAAATCTGTCCGACAAAGAAGAAGAAGAAGAAGTGCGCGCAGAGAGAGAGAGAGAGAGAGAGAGAGAGAGAGAGAGAGACAGACAGACAGACAGACAGACAGACAGACAGACAGACAGACAGACAGACAGACAGACAGACTTTCCGCACTCGTTAAAATGTCAGTCGATACTGGAATGAATGTTGAAACATTGTAAACCTAAAAAAAAAATAATAATATTAAAATTAAACATTCATACGAGTTACTATCTGTGACAAGAACGCATAAGAAGTATAGCAACTAAATATTAATCCGCTTACCCATTGCTCCTCTTCGCACCTCGGCCTGTGAGTCGTCCTTTTCCTGAGTACTTGCACACAAGTTTTGCGTATGCATACTTCAGTTCGTCTGGAAAGGGCTGTTTTGAATTCTTGTTCGCAAGTTGAACAGCACGACTGTATTTGACCACGTACACCAAATCGTTCTTTCTGGAAAAGTCTGCCAGCCGTTCAGTAAGATCATTCCAACTTCTGAATGTTTTCCCCAACTGTCATTTGTGCCATTTCTCAGCGATTGATCAACGGTGTGGTTATTATGGATGTAGTAAGTGTCGAATTGTGAGAATGCACAGTTCTGTCCGCCAAGTGGTTTTAAACACTGCGCGTAGCCTATTTGCACCAAGTAATAACGTGTCACATCAAAATAGTTCTTTACCTGTCAGATAGTTTAGCGCCAAAAACATGAACCAATGATAGCCCATGGATTAGTAAGTCATATGATGTTGGGGCGGGGCCAATGAACTAATGTCAACACAGTAAGTATCAACCAATGTTTGGCTCCGCCCCCACATCACGTGGACAGGGTGGCCGAGTGGTAACGCACTTGCGCTCGGAAGCGAGAGGTTGCGAGTTCGACCCTGGGTCAGGGCGTTAGCAATTTTCTCCCCCCTTTCCTAACCTAGGTGGTGGGTTCAAGTGCTAGTCTATCGGATGAGACGAAAAACCGAGGTCCCTTCGTGTACACTACATTGGGGTGTGCACGTTAAAGATCCCACGATTGACAAAAGGGTCTTTCCTGGCAAAATTGTATAGGCATAGATAAAACAATGTCCACCAAAATACCCGTGTGACTTGGAATAATAGGCCGTGAAAAGTAGGATATGCGCCGAAATGGCTGCGATCTGCTGGTCGATGTGAATGTATGATGTATTGTGTAAAAAATTCCATCTCACACGGCATAAATAGATCCCTGCGCCTTGAGTCCGAGTCTGGAGATACGCGCGCGATAGAAGACTTCATATATATAATCACGTGACCCATAAACCCATCGCCTGTAATTAGATCATACTATTACCGCTTCAGTTCTGAGACATCCTGCTTGCTGGCGCGCGCGCAGAGAAAAAAATTCCCTCTTTATCTTCGCTTCTGATGCTCATCCTATTGTTGTTGGCACTCGGGTTTGCTTGTTTGTTTGCTTAACGCCCAGCCGACCACGAAGGGCCATATCAGGGCGGTGCTGCTTTTGACATATAACGTGCGCCACACACAAGACAGAAGTCGCAGCACAGGCTTCATGTCTCACCCAGTCACATTATTCTGACACCTGACCAACCAGTCCTAGCACTAACCCCATAATGCCAGACGCCAGGCGGAGCAGCCACTAGATTGCCAATTTTAAAGTCTTAGGTATGACCCGGCCGGGGTTCGAACCCACGACCTCCCGATCACGGGGCGGACGCCTTACCACGAGGATTGGAACTCGGGTAACAGGGAGCGAAGGGCAGTGCCCCACCTAGTGATCGAGTGCCACAACCCAGACTTTTCCCTTAATATATATATAGGTTTTAAACTCCTGCTTCCGGATTATACAAAACACATTAAAACATGTATTAAACAATGGCGACTGCACGTGAGAGGGAACAATAAAGAGACCAAAAAGCAATGTACTCACGTTAAAATGACGAACACGTAACAAATAACAGCGACGTTTCGACCTAAGGGTCTTCTTCAGGCACAAAAACACAAAAATACACACACAAAAAAGAAGAAGAAAGACGATAGAACAAATGAAGAGAAGAATAACTGACAAAACAACTGCACTGCACAAACCAACAAATGACAAAGACACAACACTTCGAATTAACCTAAAATAAATCTCATAACAAAATAATTGTAATAATTTTTTTTTTTTACAGGAATGTATATGTTTCTGTGTTTGTTTTTGTTTTAATACAAAAAAACCGTGATCAAATAATCAGAACTCTTTCAAAATACTCTGAATAAAATATATTAAATGCAATAACTTTTTTTTTTTAATTCAAATAAATGTTTTAGTTTGACTGCATTTGAATAGAAACTGAATTCTGATGAAAGCAGTTACTGTAAAGTCATTTGAAGTCACATGATAAAAATCACATGGTTTAGTTGAGCAGACCACAAAGTGCAGAGCTAAAATATGTGTATGAATCTGTGTGAAAATCCAGTCCGTTTGTCCACAGGGATGCTAGGAAGCAGTCAAATGGGGTCGCTCAATCTGCTCAAATCCAGTCAAATGGGGTCGCACGGGCCGACAAATGGGGACGTCCCCGTTTGTCGGAAGCGTCCCCATTTGACTGCTCTCCAGTGACAATCGTCCCCATTTGTCGGTAAAACCACCTACACACACACACACACACACACACACACACACACACACACACACACCCATACACTTAGCATTTATGTAACCTTGCACGATTGTGCTTCCGC
>NC_090252.1:14979201-14981701 GCF_037325665.1 Littorina saxatilis | reverse complement strand
TTTTGGGCATATTTCCTTGAATCAAAACACAACATCGCTAGGTTATCAGGCGGTGTTGTTCCATGCAGTCTTCGGTCTTTTGGGCATATTTCCTTGAATCAAAACACAACATCGCTAGGTTATCAGGCGGTGTTGTTCCATGCAGTCTTCGGTCTTTTGGGCATATTTCCTTGAATCAAAACACAACATCGCTAGGTTATCGGAACGTTGAAACTGTATCGACAAAACAAAACGTTATATTTACAATACGTCGACCCAGGGTCTTTTAAGTAGACATACAGACAAACACTTATGATACAAACAATGAACCTATCACTAAATCGTCGACAAAACTCGCTTGCAAGATGCCGGCGAGGCAATATAATGATACATTCTTTTTTTGATCTGACGCATTGTTCGAACCCAAGGCCGGTCTAATGTCCGATGGCTTTGACACGTAGGATGTCTTCTGACACAACAATGGTTTGTGGCCAAGCTAATTTGACCGATATAAGCCAGGTCCAACTTAGCTATTGTCCTTCGTGTTTGAGTTAAACGCTGCTCAGGGGGGGGGGGGGGGGGGGGGGGGGGGGGGGGGGGGAGGGGGGGGGGGGGAGGGGAGGGCACACGCATATTAGATTGCGGTGGAATTATGTGTCCTTTTGTCTGTTGTTGTTGTTGTTGTTGTTGTTGTTGTTGTTGTTGTTGTTGTTGTTGTTGTTGGTTTAAACTGTTTTATTCAACGTTTGTGCATTATTTACAAAAAGACGCATATTGAGTAAACAACAACAAGCATAATGCTTATAGTGGTGTTTACAGTTTTCTAGAAAATTACATATAAATGGCGGCTGTTGTACAGTTTAAATGAAAAGCAAGCAAACATGAAAAGAAAATTGAATGAAAATGTTGTTGTTGTTGTTGTTGTTGTTGTTGTTGTTGTTGTTGGTCATGTTGTAAAACAACGCGCTTTGAGCTGCACTATTAACAGGAAATCGCTTGCTCGGCCCGGAGATATTACACAGTCTGTTTTTACTTCGCACCAAACGAGGAAGGTTCAATTCATGAAGAATAATACGTTCGTTCGTCTTCCTTGTCATGTGATTTTCAGAAACAATGCGCTTTGGGTAGCACTGAAAAGAGATGAGAGCTTTCATAATAACAAATGCGTCTATGGCTTGAACACTGCTATTCAATATCATCCGCTATTCGAGAGGTCATTAAAAGAAATTGATGTCCCGGGAACGATAACATGCGTCCATTGGTCCTCGTTTCTGATAGAACCATTGCCAGAATGTCGGGGGCGGGGAGGAGGGAGGGGGGGGGGGGGGTGGGTGGGAGGGGGGGGGGGATAAGTAATTCGTCAGTTCCACTGTGTCGATGCTAAAAGCAAGCGTCGAGCTTTTGTTTGTTTGTTTGTTTGTTTGTTTGTTTAATTGATTTTAAAGACCAAAACGATGCCATGCCTGAACTGTCCACAAAACGTTAAGTGAGAGACCTCAAGCTAGATCCCTTGCAGTCAGTGTTCGGGGGTTCAGTAGTACAGTATGAATTAAACAAATGGTTCTGTCCCAGACTGAATTTGTCGTTATCGAGTATCAGCAGAAAAATCACGTGATAAAACAGAGTGTGCAAGTTTCTCGTCGTGTAAAATGTGTTTTTATTGAAAAGTTTCACACGAGTATTATGCTAACAAGTTTGTACTAAGTATCTCACTGATTAAGTGCAGAATGCATTGATACATAAATGAAAAGAATCCTCACATTTTTACTTGTCGAAATTGTCTGTTGATGAAAATTAATATTTTTTCTCAGAAGTTGTCGCCTTCAATATGAACAGGAAGTGAAACTGTGCCAGTTGTTTGGTGAAATATTTGAGACGCTTATAGTTCGAGAACATTCGAGAACATTTATCGTCCGCCTTTTCTAGTATCATATTTTAAGAGCACGTTTATAAGCTTTGCGTGTTGTGCTCCATCTATTAATTTGATTGTATTGCGGCATTGTTATCTGTAATTTGCTGAATAAAATTGTTTAAACCTACATTTGAGTGACCTGCAATGTTGGTCATTGTTACACATTTGAAGGCACAGGGCATATTGCCGCGAGGGCGTGCAGCTGACATTTTCTCGCACAGGGCATGGGTGATATCAACAAAATAACGCAAACCGTTTGTGTGTTGTCTTTGAATTTCCGTTTTGCAATGGAGTGTCTCCCCATGCATCGTAACGCCACGGTGCAGAAATACAGCCATGGGTACCATGCAGACAATGTTCTGTCCCTGTCTCTGTGTCTCTGTCTCTCTCTGTCTCTCTCTGTCGCTCTCTGTCTCTCTCTCTCTCTTTCTCCCCTCTCTCTCTCTTTCTCTCTCTCTCTCTCTCTCTCTCTCTCTCTTTCTCTCTCTCTCTCGGTCTCTCTCTCGGTCTCTCTCTCTTTCTCTCTCTCTCTCTCTCTGTCTCTCTCTCTCTGTCTCTCTCTCTCTCTCCCCCCCTCTCTCTCTCTCTCTCTCTCTCTCGCTCGCTCTC
>NC_090252.1:14971701-14974201 GCF_037325665.1 Littorina saxatilis | reverse complement strand
TACTGTACTTACGTGTATTTTACTCAAAACGTCCCGCAGTGGAGGCGTCCAAATTGAAGACGCTTCTTTTGGAACCTCATCAATTCCAAAGCCTCGTGCAATCTTTGACGTCAAAGCAAAGACACGTCACTCTAGACAAAGTAGTGTGACGTGAAGTTAGAACCTCATTTTCTCAGCTTTATTTCCTTTCTTTCTCTTTCATCGAAGGAACAAAATAAGAGGAAGAAAAAACGACGGTTGTCTTTCAATGCTCCGTTATCATATAAACCTTGAGGTCAACACAAACTCGATATGTGTAATCTTTTATAATAATGTCATCGATTTAGACTTTAGACTAATGGGTTTTTTTTTAATTTTTTTTTTTAGTAGTTACTTTTATCATAATCTGTTCACATTTCTTTTACTAGACAAGGTGAACATAGGTTAGTTTCCTATGAGGTCAGTTGGACTTGGTAAAGAGTTGCCCTATTTATACCTCTTCACCATTGTTTTTGATATTATATAGTATAGAATTATTTGACTTTTCGATATTTTCTAACTTTAGTATCAAAACTATATTCGGCTGCACGATACACCTGTTTTCGTCGCGATATAACCTTCGTGGTTGAAAACGACGTTAAACACCAAATAAAGAAAGAAAGAAAGAAAGATACACCTGTTTAAACTGAATGCATACTTGTCCTATATCATATTTATATAAACCGATTTTGTATCACGCCGTTTTTGTGTGTGATTATTTGCTGGTTTGTTTTTTTGTATCCCATCGCTAAGTTTTGCATCAGATTACTTAGTTTTGTATCAGATCACTTACATTTTCGGATATCATTTTCTAAGCTGTTCGCAGATGTCTCTCATATTACATAAGATTACATGTACACAATAATTGGATTGAACGATATTTTCTGCTTTTAATATCAACGATTCAGATGTACGTCACATACACTATTCTATAGCTATTGAATTATTTTCGCATCAGATGAATTAGTTTTACATCATATCAATTAGTTTCACATCATATCAATTAGTTTCACATCATATCAATTAGTTTCACATCGAATTAGACAGTGTCATATTGCAAACGTCCCCTGTGCATATTTGCCGGTGTCTCTGTTATATCAAACCATAGGGAAGCGAGTTTCAGTCTACCCCAGCTGAGCTCTGACATTTATTCTCGCTTGAACAGTCTCTCTGGCTAGTCGACTCCGTTTGATGGTTGTCGTCAAACTGAATGATTTTGAAATATTTAATGTCAACGTTTCTCTCAGTATGTGACGTCACTTCCACATGGCGAATTCTGAAGTTAGCCCTCCGCTTTTTTTTCTGAAAATTGCACATTTCAGGGACAAAACTCCCCTCCTCCTGAGTAACTTTTACCGTTCTGACTTGCCACTCAAATTTTGGGAGTCCAAGCGAGCAAGAGTATGCGAAGAGAGTTTGAGGGGTAATCATGGTATGGTTATATTTATCAAAGTCACTTTTGTACGCGTTTAAAATTATTTTAGCTTCATCTGATTTGTAATGATTTGTATTGATTTGTATTGATTACAGGGTTTGCCCTCAAACCTCGCTGTCTGTCTTTTTCTTTCTCTCTATGTCTGTGTCAGTCCCTTATTCTATGTGTTGCTGTATTTTCACCCCCACCCACCCTCCCACCCTCTCTCTCTCTCTCTCTCTCTCTCTCTCTCTCTCTCTCTCTCTCTCTCTCTCTCTCTCTCTCTCTCTCTCTCTCTCTCTACAAAATACAAAAGTATTATATTGACATACATGTACATTTCAATGTTCTATCATGCATTATGTATTCGGATAAGTAATGTTTTGTAATTAGTAATACTGTATGATTGCGATTGACAATTGTCCTTTTATTGTCTTTAATTTTATGTCTTAGTTTAGCAGGGACAGATTGTAAGACTAGGCGTGAGCCTAAAATCTCCATCCTTGAGTAATAAAGTTCGTTCGTTCGTTCGTTCGTTCTCTCTCTCTCTCTCTGTCTCTCTCTGTCTCTCTCTGTCTCTCTCTCTCTCTCTCTCTCTCTCTCTCTCTCTCTCTCTCTCTCTCTCTCTCTCTCTCTCTCTCTCTCTCCCTGTCTCTCTCTCCACCTTATTGAGCTTTAGTATGGAGCATTTAACTGAGTATACGGGCCAAGGCTATCACGTTCACAGCTAAACAGCCCGTATAGCTCAGACGTCACGTGACGGAAAGAATGTTATCACACCATTGAAATGACATTCTTTCCGTCCCCTATAGGCGACGAAATAGGTCAAATTTTGTGCACTTTTTAGTGGAAAAGTGTGACCTATTTCGTCGCCTATAGAGGACGGAAAGAATGTCATTTCAATGGTGTGATTCACGTGACGTCTGAGCAGAGATACTGTAGCAGATCTCTGCTTTGAGCTATACGGGCTGTAATCATAGGCTATATAAGTTTAGCTCTGAACGTGATAGCCTTGGCCCGTATACTCAGTTAAATGCTCCATACGAAGCTCAATAAGGTGCACCCTCT
>NC_090252.1:14908085-14971501 GCF_037325665.1 Littorina saxatilis | reverse complement strand
CAATGACTAATGTCACTGCCATTCTACAGGAAGAACTATCAAATGGTGGTGAAGGAGTCGTCGAAACAGTCCAATGTGAACCGTCAATGACTGATGCCACTGCCACTGCCATTCTACATGAACTATCAAATGGTGGGGAAGGAGTCGTCGAAACAGTCCAAGGTGAACCGTCAATGACTGATGCCACTGCCACTGCCATTCTACAGGAACTATCAAATGGTGGCGAAGGAGTCCTGCATACTGAAAATAATGAACTTCGCTTGCTCAACAAACGGCAACTAAGTATCAATCGTCAACGGGAGGCCAGCCGAGAATGCCAGAAGGGGCAGGCAGAGCGAATGATAAAGCGTAGCAGAATAGAGCTATGCCCGGGACAACCTGGAGACAACGTGGCAGTGCCCGTTCCCCTGGTCGACAGGGGTCGAGGAGATCCCAGAAACATTCTGGGAATTATTCTGCACAAGACTGAAAACGACCTGTATAAAATTGCAACAAGAAGCGGGGTACTGAAAGGATCTTTCACTAGAAATGAATTTGAACTCTGCGCACAGAAACTCTTGACAGAGCAAGATGTAAAATGTGACAAACAGGTCAGTGTCCGCGAGGCAGTTGTTCAAAATTCCTTGAGTGGAGGACAGGGCTTTACCAAATGCAACTGCTCTGGGGGGAAAAAAGTGTCAAACAAATAGGTGTAAATGCTTCAAACGTAAAGTACTCTGCAACAGTCGTTGCCACCAAAGCCTGACATGCAAAAACAAATGAACAGAAGAATGCCTGGTACTCAAACTATGTGTGTATGTGTGTGTGTGTGTGTGTGTGTGTGTGTGTGTGTGTTGGTGTATGTGTGTGTGTGTGTGTGTGTGTGTGTGTTGGTGTGTGTGTGTTTTATTCATTGCTCTACATTTTATCTACATTTTAAATTCTTGCACATATTTATAACCATTTCCATTCCTAAAGTGCACAGTGCAAATGCTCTGAACGTAAAGCATTATGCCACTAAAGCCTGGCATGCAAAAACAAATGAACAGAAGAGTAATTAACACTCAAATCTACATGAAAATGTGTGTATTTTAGTATTTCATTTTGTTATTATTCTTTTATCTACCTTTTAATCTGACAGATAATAACATTAAAATCTGGTACATATTTATAACCCTTTTCATTCTTATTGTACACGTGCGTGCGTGCGTTTCGATTGATCAAGAGTTTGTGTGTCAGGCATTTCTGGAAATGCCTAACAGCTAATTTCAGTCATTACTGGAAATGACTAAAATATCCAGCTAAACTTTAGGCATTTCCTGAAATGACCGAGTGAATCAGTCATTTCCGTAAATGACTACTTTTCGGTAGTCATTTCCGGAAATGCCTGGTTTCCCAACTTGCCTGTAACATATATACTGCTGAATCTGTTGCTGTAGGTGTGTTTTATACTGTAATACTGAGGGAGGGGGGGGGGTTGTACACACTGCTGTATCTGTAGGTTTGTTTTCCACTGTGACACTGGGGGGAGGGGGGGTTATACTGCTGTAGCTGTAAGTGAATTTTGCACTGTTACACTTGGGGGGGGGGGGGGGGGGGGGGGGTGGTGGTGGTACATACTGCTGTATCTGTAGCTGCACCCAGCCAGCAAGACATTAGCGGCCGATAGTCGGCCGAACACCCTTCAAAAAGTCGGGCAGGTGACGTCAAAAGATACGACGCGGGTGTTGGCCCGACTAACTTTTGCAAAGAGGCAACGAGGCGGCCGACAGGCGGCCGAACACCTGTACTATGGCGGCACGCATCCGGTCCGATGTTAATCGGCCCGATGGCTTGTTGGACCTGCGGCCCGACACCTTATGCCGACATCGTCCCGATGTCTTCCCGCTGAAATCGATATCTTCCCGATGTCGGCATAAGGTGTCGGACCGCAGGTCAAACAAGTCATCGGGCCGATTAACATCGGACCGGATGCGTGCCGCCATAGTGCAGGTGTTCGGCCGCCTATCGGCCGCATCGTTGCCTCTTTGCAAAAGTTAGTCGGGCCAACACCCGCGTCGTATGTTTTGACGTCACCGGCCCGACTTTTTGAAGGGTGTTCGGCCGATTATCGGCCGCTAATGTCTTGCTGGCTGGGTTTGACCTCGCGCCGAACAATGTGACACATTTGTACGAAGTTCCAAAATCGTATCGCACGGCTCAAAAAACCATATCAATTTCACGCAAAAATGAATCTCGGAACTGATCTGATGTATGGGATGCAATAAACAAACGTTTCTTTCATTATGAAAGCAATGCAGGTCGAAAAAAAACCGAACATTCAACGTATAAGATACACAGATGCTAGCGAACGATCGAACCTGATTCAGTCTCTGTTTGCTATTCGTGTATCGACAAGCATCGCCACCCCAGGAATAATCCAAAAAAGAATTATGTAACACAACAGAAAGAAAAAGTGCTCCCTCAATCCTGTTTCGAACGTTTTCTCCGTGTCTCTAAGTAGGCCTACTGCAGACCGATTTACAAGAACATACTCTGTTACATGTACGAAAAACTGCCATGAAAACCAAAACCAAAGAGTAGCCTCCCTTGCAAAACGACAGCATACAGATAAAAACTGAAGTTTAAGCTGGCACAATCTGAATCCAATAAGAAATATGCTTAAAGGTAGATTGTGATACACTCTTAATTGCTTTGCTGCTAAAGAGTTCTATCCGCAGTTTTATTAACCCGTGCATAACACTAGTTTGAACAGTCGAAAACTATCACAATGGCTGCAAACCATAGTGCGTACTCGTACTCGCCAGAGGCTCGTGAGTCCCTTGGTATTCATCCGCTGGGTCTTGACTGAAATACAAGCCATATAAAAAACCACTCGTATTGTATATATATATATATTTTATACTCAGACAATCAAAAATACACACTATAGATATATACAGCAAAACCAAACTAGAATAAACTTATTCAATATTCATATTCAAACTTATTGAATAAACGCATGTTTAACATTAAAAAATATGAAATAACATATCACAAGAAAAACATATGCGGTAATGAAGGGGAAAAAGACTGACTCTGCACATCCAATCTTCTTGTTACCGATAAGAATAAGATTTAGTTCTGTGAGGTTATTCCCATGCATATCCGGGCTGCTTTCTAACTCGGGAAAGCGAGTTGCCATACAGCTACTCATTTTTGACTCCCCTGAGTAATCAGGAGAGAGAAACGAATACTGTACACACATACACACTGAGGACAAGCTTGCGTACTCGAACAAGAGAGGGAGAGAACGTTTTAATCATTAATGTCTTTGTGTGTTTGTTTGTTTGCTTAACGCCCAGCCGACCACGAAGGGACATATCAGGGCGGTGCTGCTATGACATATAACGTGCGCCTCACACAAGACAGAAGTCGCAGCACAGGCTTCATGTCTCACCCAGTCACATTATTCTGACACCGGACCAACCAGTCCTAGCACTAACCCCATAATGCCAGACGCCAGGCGGAGCAGCCACTAGATTGCCAAATTTAAAGTCTTAGGTATGACCCGGCCGGGGTTCGAACCCACGACCTCCCGATCACGGGGCGGACGTCTTACCACTAGGCCAACCGTGCCGGTGTCATCATTATGTCAATGGTAACAAGAGAGAGAGAGAGAGAGAGAGAGAGAGAGAGAGAGAGAGAGAGAGAGAGAGAGAGAGAGAGAGAGAGAGAGAGAGAGAGAGAGAGAGAGAGAGAGAGAGAGAGAGAGAGAGAGGTTGGGGATGGTGAAGACTCAGAATGTGTGAATATCGCGTCACGCGACGTCTTTATTAGAACTAGATGGTACCCCAGCCAGCAAGACATTAGCGGCCGATAATCGGCCGAACACCCTTCAAAAAGTCGGGCCGGTGACGTCAAAACATACGACGCGGGTGTTGGCCCGACTAACTTTTGCAAAGAGGCAACGATGCGGCCGATAGGCGGCCGAACACCTGCACTATGGCGGCACGCATCCGGTCCGATGTTAATCGGCCCGATGACTTGTTTGACCTGCGGTCCGACACCTTATGCCGACATCGGGAAGATATCGATTTCAGCGGGAAGACATCGGGACGATGTCGGCATAAGGTGTCGGGCCGCAGGTCCAACAAGCCATCGGGCCGATTAACATCGGACCGGATGCGTGCCGCCATAGTACAGGTGTTCGGCCGCCTGTCGGCCGCCTCGTTGCCTCTTTGCAAAAGTTAGTCGGGCCAACACCCGCGTCGTATCTTTTGACGTCACCTGCCCGACTTTTTTGAAGGGTGTTCGGCCGACTATCGGCCGCTAATGTCTTGCTGGCTGGGTGCAGCTACAGATACAGCAGTATGTACCACCACCACCCCCCCCCCCCCCCCCCCCAAGTGTAACAGTGCAAAATTCACTTACAGCTACAGCTACAGCAGTATAACCCCCCCTCCCCCCAGTGTTACAGTTGCAAACAAACCTACAGATACAGCAGTGTGTACAACCCCCCCCCCCCCCCCCCCCAGTGTAACAGTGCAAAACAAATCACCAGCTAGAGATACAGCAGTATGTAGAACCCCCCGCCCCTACCGCGTACCGCCCTCACTGTAACAGTACAAAACACACCTACAGCTACAGATACAGCCGTATACACCCCCCCCCCCCCCTCAGTATTAATTACAGTATAAAACACACCTACAGCAACAGATTCAGCAGTATATACAACCCCCCAAGTGTAACAGTGCAAAAATTACTTACAGCTACAGCTACAGCAGTATGTACACCTCCCCTCCCCCTTAGTAACAGTGCAAAACACACCTACAGCTACAGCAGTATGTACAACCCCCAACCCCCCCCCCGCCACCACTGTAACAGTACAAAACTCATTTACAGCTATAGATTCAGAATTATGTACATCCCCCTCCCCCCGCTGCCACCACTGTAACAGTACCAAACATACAACACTCCACCCCCTTCCCTCGTGTAGAGCGCAAAACACACCTAGAGCTACAGATACAGCAGTATACAACCCCAATCCCCCCCCCCCCCCCCCCCCCTGTGTGCAAAAACACACCAACAGCTACAAAAACAGCAGTATGTTCACCCCCCCCCCTCCCCCTACTGTAACAGTACATAACACACCTACAGCTTCAGCTAGTTACATCTATGCTTGGCGCTGGTGGACAATATTCACTTTTTTTGGCAAAAACCGCCAGTTTTGGCCAAAAAAGACAAAGATTTGGCCAAAACAACCCACACATTTGGCCAAATAAAATAGATTTGGCTATAACTTTTTTTGGGCCAAAACTTTCTATGTAAAAGTTTTGGCCAAAACTGTTTATGTTAGCTAAAACGGGAGATTTGGCCAAACTTCTGCCACAAAAAGATTTGGCCAAAAAAAGATTTGGCCAAACAAAAAAGATTTGGCCAAATCTTCACTTTTTGGCCAAATCTTTTTTGTTTGGCCAAATCTTTTTTTGGCAAAATCTTTTGTATTTGCTGGCGCTGGTGGACAATATTCACTTTTTTGGCCAAATCTCTTTTTGGCCAAAACTTTGCTTTTTTGGCCAAAACTTTGCTTTTTTGGCCAATACCGCCAGTTTTGGCCAAAAAAGTGTGTTTTTGGCAAAATAAGTGAATATTGTCCACCAGCGCCAAGCAGCTTGGCGCTGGTGAACAATATTCACTTTTTTGGCCAAAAACGCACTTTTTTGGCCAAAACTGGCGGTTTTGGCCAAAACTGGCGGTTTTGGCCAAAACTGGCGTTTTTGGCCGAAACTATACTTTTTTGGCCAAAACTTTGCTTTTTTGGCCAAAAATGTACGTTTTTGGCCAAAAAAGTGTGTTTTGGGCAAAAAAAGTGAATATTGTCCACCAGCGCCAAGCAGCTTGGCGCTGGTGGACAATATTCACTATTTTGGCCAAAAACACACTTTTTTGGCCAAAACTGGTGGTTTTGGCCAAAACTGGCGTTTTTGGCCAAAACTGGCGTTTTTGGCCAAAACTATACTTTTTTTGGCCAAAACTTTGCTTTTTTGGCCAAAACCGCCAGTTTTGGCCCAAAAAGTGTGTTTTGGCCAAAAAAAGTGAATATTGTCCACCAGCGCCAAGCTGCTTGGCGCTGGTGAACAATATTCACTTTTTTGGCCAAAAACACACTTTTTTTGGCCAAAACTGGCGTTTTTGGCCAAAACTATCCTTTTTTGGCCAAAACTTTGCTTTTTTGGCCAAAACTAGTGGTTTTGGCCAAAACTGGTGGTTTTGGCCAAAACTGGCGGTTTTGGCCAAAACTGGCGTTTTTGGCCAAAACTATACTTTTTTAGCCAAAACTTTGCTTTTTTTGGCCAAAAACGCCAGTTTTGGCCAAAAAAGTGTGTTTTGGCCAAAAAAAAGTGAATATTGTCCACCAGCGCCAAGCTGCTTGGCGCTGGTGAACAATTTTCACTTTTTTGGCCAAAACTATAATTTTTTGGCCAAAACTGTTGGTTTTGGCCAAAACCACTAGTTTTTGGCCAAAACTGGCGTTTTTGGCCAAAACTGGCGTTTTTGGCCAAAACCGGCGTTTTTGGCCAAAACTGGCGTTTTTGGCCAAAAGTATACTTTTTTGGCCAAAACTTTGCTTTTTTGGCCAAAACTGGCGTTTTTGGCCAAAAAAATGAATATTGTCTATCAGCGCCAAGGGGTACTCAAAGATTTGGCCAAAAAATGAAGTTTTGGCCAAAACTATTTTTTGGCCAAAACTTTCAATGCAAAAGTTTTGGCCAAAAAAAGATTTGGCCAAATCTAAAACATTTGGCCAAAAAAGTGAAGATTTGGCCAAATGTTTTAGATTTGGCCAAATATTTTTTTGGCCAAAACTTTGCACTTAAAAGTTTTGGCCAAAACATGTTTTTGGCCAAAAACACACTTTTTGGCCAATAATGTACGTTTTTGGCCAAAAAAGTGTGTTTTTGGCCAAAAAAGTGAATATTGTCCACCAGCGCCAAGCATATACATCAGTATGCACACCCCCCCCCCCCCCCAAGTGTAACAGTACAAAACACACCTACAGCTACAGATTCAGCAGTATGTACAACCCCCCCCCCCCCCCCCCCAGTGTCACTGTGCAGAACACACATACAGCTACAGATTCAGCAGTTAGTATGTACACCCCCCCCCCCCCCCCAAGTGTGTAACAGTGCAAAACACACCACCAGATACAGATAGATCAGTATGTACACCCCCCCCCCCCACCCCAAGTGTTACAATGCAATACACGTCACACCTACAGCTACAGATACATCAGTATGTACACCCCCCCCCCCCCCAAGTGTAACAGTGCAAACCACACTTACAGCTACAGATTCAGCAGTATGTACTCCACCCCCCCCCCCCCCCCCCCCCCCCAGTGTAACAGTGCAAAAATCACCAACAACTACTGCAGTATGTACCCCCCCTCCCCCTACAGCTACAGAAGTATGTTACCCCCCCCCCCCTGTAACAGGACAATACACACCTACATCTACAGCAGTATGTACACACACCCCCCCCCCCCCCCCACTGTAACAAGACAAAACACACCTACATCTATATTTACAGCAGTGTGTACAACACCCCCCTCCCCCACTGTAACAGGACAAAACACACCTACATCTACATATACAGAATAAGATACAGCAGTATGTACTCCCTCCCCCCCCCTCACTGTAACAGCAAAACTAACATTGAGAGCCAAAAAAAACCGAAATCACTTACTCGCTCCATCCGTCGGTTGTCCTCGAGTTGACGTCTGAATCTGATTGTCATTGCCAAGAGCCTGACTCACTGGCTACACAACTATTCTCACCGCCACCACGTGGCACTGGGACCAGCACTCAGATTGAGATCCCGAGGCGACATTCGTCTCGGATAACATATCATCAATGTGCTGTCCAACATTCCCAAAAATGTCTCTTCTTTCGATATTAACTTGAACTAAGAAAACAAATAAAATTCGCTCACGCGGGAAAGCAGCAGCCATTTGCACACTCAATCTTGTTTACCGTAAGGAAAGCTATTCGAATATTTCAAGTAAATGATGGCGTATTTTTAAAATGTAAAACTCATGATTTGAGCTCATGCTGTATTTGATTGCAAATATGCAAATAAAACTTACAATTAATTATCCTACTCCTATGTGAAAAAGTCAACAAATATGAATAATTTAGTTTCGCATTTGCATGGTCAGTCTCATAATGTCACGCCGTTGCTGGACCGACGCTTGAACAGGGGACGTAACAAATGTTAAAATAATGATCATCAATTTGTTATCTCCCGTAACTCTGCATAATTTTATCGACAGCAACATTGCGTCGGGCCGATGTCGGGGTTTATTACGTACATTTATACACAGTCAAACGGTATCGGCGCGACAACGGACGACGACACACGACATATGACGACGTCACCCGACTGAAATCGTCAGTCGGCCGACGAAAGCTTGCTAGCTGGGACAGGGTGACCACTCACACACACGTACAACTTCAACATCCGTTTACCAAATAACTTCATATTTGACGTAAATTAACGTCAACTTATGCATAACCATTTTACAACGAGGCAATCGTGTAGATTAAATGGTCTTACCTTTGTGCGATTTCAAAACAGTTTCAAATTTTGGGGATCGACTTATCAATATGAGGTTTGAAGTTGAGCGGTGGCCAAACTTACCCGATTTAAACCCTCCTGATAGTTACCTCTGGGGTAATTCGAATGACCTAGCATAGTATAAACAACATCAGGCAGTCATTGACTTTAATACAGCAATTACCGACAGGATCAGGGCATTTTTCATGGGGGAATGCTTTCATGTCATTGATGAATTTTGCGCGCCATTGCGCAAGTGTAACTTTACAACGAACAGGGAAATGTTTTTCAGTCATTTGAGTTTAGCGAATTTCTTCATAGTTGTGAACGAGCTTTAGTTTTTTAACGACCACTCCACAAAGTGTCCAGTCTGTAGGTAATATGGTCCGACTTTTTACGTCTCTATAAAATGTGTCTCAAAATACACCTCAGAAATTGTCAATGACACCAACGCTTTCATGTCTAGGGATTGCCTTGAACCTAGCTGTAAATGCTTTCTTCAGGTCACTGACTTTCGGGGGAGCAAGGGTGTGTGTGTGTGTGTGTGTGTGTGTGTGTGTGTGTGTGTGTGTGTGTGTGTGTGTGTGTGTGTGTGTGTGTGTGTGTATGTGTGTGTGTGTGTGTGTGTGTGTGTGTGTGTTATTTTTATACTCAGACAATCAAATAATCAAAAAGGTAAAAGTCTAAAGGCTTTAAATTAGGTAAGTATGGCTACCGCTCAATGTCAAACGTTTTTGGCGATAACACAAAAGCCAGACCATTTAATCTACAAAATGGCCCCTTTTAGTTATTTGTGGAAGGCCATAGCTGACGTTAATGTAAACCAAATATGAAGCAATTTGTTCAACAGATGTAGAAGTTATTAGAATGTTTGTGGGTGGCATTTTTGGGGGGTTACCCTGTATGTCACGCATCTCCAAACTGGTTACTGAAAGGGTGCTGAAAATATGTCCACATCAGAGCCCTCTACGCCTTCACTGGCATCTGAACCAGTGACACTGGGCTCGTCAGGCTTATCGTAAGGTATGATGGGAACAGCCGGACCTGTTGGTGGCCCAGTGCTGCCAGCAACCTGAGGACCGTTGTCTGGTGGGGCGTTGGCTGGCGAGAATTCGGCTGGAGGGATGTTCTCTGGAAAGATATTTTGGGGTGCAGCAACGGCTGAAGGGGCCTTCTGTTGACCTCCTGACTTGCGTTCCATAATGCAGTAAACTCCAGCGACTGCTGCTACGGTGACGCAGGCACCTCCTGCAGCACTCAGTCCGAAGACGAAACAGCTTGGGGAACTGGATGATTCCGCGTCAGTAACATTGTTGAGATCAGTAACATTGTTGACATCTGCAACATGAAGATATGTTGCTAATCCACTCACAGCACTAATGCGACACAAATCTGTTCACATGATAGGTTAAACGTTATTTACGTACCTCCCCCCCCCCCCCCCCTCGCAGTCCTAAAGAAGGAATTGTTGACAGATAACGAACAAGCGCCAGGTTTCTTACCGAACACTTTTTTGTTGTCGCAGTCCACCTGTCCGAACGTGAGGGGAACTGCCCCAACCCAGCAGGGCACGAGGCAGTCCCAGTCACCCTGACGGCTTTTGTTGACTTCAAACGTGTAGTGGAACATGTGGTGAGTAGCATTCGCTGCGTCACATTCACATGGTCCAGAAGAAGTGCATTCGCCAAGTATGTCAGAAAGGGTGCACACGTCCACGAAGTTTTGACCGTCGGGACTGTGTCGGAATTTGGTTTTGTTTTCGTGGCCAGGGTTGCATTGTGATGGGAAAGCCGACTTTAGCAGAAAACAGTGAATTGTAACATTCATCATTGGCTCCCAGATCTCAGGCAAACACACGGCTTGGACCTGGGTAAGGTGTGTGCTGATCTCTGAAATGACACACATGGAAAGCTATGGCTGCCATAAGTACTAAACAGGACATTAAAAATACAATTTCTTTCGACTGTCTGTAGATACGTCCTTCAAAAATGTTTCTCAAGAGCTTGGCATTTTATTTTTTAGCGTCAACGTGTATTTGATCCTATTCATATAGCTGGCAAGCCGATGTTAATACCACTAATCTCACTACAAAACCAGCTCAAAGTGTCTACAGCGGGTTTGACAATACCAGACTTATTGCGACATTGTTTTGTGTCCAACCTAAAAGAAAAAAAGTGACTCACTTTACCTATTCTTTCAATTAGGGCACCGTGATAACCTCAACGTTAATGTTTTTGTCCATAGCCTGACGGCCGGACACGGAGGAATACTAAGACTCACCCATTACTCAGGTGAGTCAAAAGTGATGGAAAACTGGTGGTCTTTGTGTAATTGACGTCGGCCGTAAGGCAAGGACATCGCACGCTCTTTTCACCTTTCGTGTATTGCCTTGTTTTTGTTGACGCATAATTGAATCGTTTAGGCCTAAAAATAAAATAAAAATAGGTGTGGTTACGGTAACCCGAACTACCCTATTTTTAGGGGCCGACCCTATAACTTTTTAAATACATTTGTCACCAAAATAAATGAGTGCAGAAAACGCAATGAAAGCGAAAGCGCTGGAGTCGCACACTTATTTCCCTGTCAAGTAGGTTTGTACACATCCTACCCTATTTGTTGTGGCTATGTTACCTTAACCACACCTATTTTGTTGTGCCTTAGGTCTAAAAGCAAGAAAGGCAAATGCTAACACGACTCGCCTTCGCCATGTCCCATCACAGTGGACCCCCCCCCCCCCCCTTAACCCTTAGGCTGGTTGTCGCGACATATGTCGCGCTACTTTACGTATACTGTCACCTGTTTGACATATATGTCGCGCTACTGGCTCAGTCTGTTTGGTCGGTTCCGATTACCTCCCATGGATGCGAAAACCTATAATAGTTTTTCTTTATTTTTCTCTCTGTTATTTCACCAGTGGCTATGTAACACAGAGGCAGAACTAAAGAGGCAAGGCAACAGCTGGGCAGAAGCAGAAAGAACAGCCCAGATCAGGGTGCGATGGAGAACATTAATGTCGTCAATGGCCTATGCTCCGCTGGGGGCAAAGGGCCTAAGTAAAGTAAGTAAGTATGTAACATGTGTTACAGAATTGCACCAATGTAAGGGTTATAAGACCTACCCCAATAGCAGACACCCTCCCCTTAAAAAAAAACAAGAAGGGCAAAGCCCATACGACTCACATGCTTGACCTTGACCTTTACATGACCTTGACCTTCAGGATCAAGGTCAAATAACTAAACCTAGCAATGACATCATACACTAAGAACTGCTTTACACATTTTTCCTACCAAAATACATGTGACCTTGACCCAAGGTCAAGGTCATCCAAGGTCATGCAACACAAAGCTGTTAATTCAAGACATAGGAAGTACAATGGTGCTTATTGGCTCTTTCTACCATGAGATATGGTCACTTTTAGTGGTTCACTACCTTATTTTGGTCACATTTCATAAGGGTCAAAGTGACCTTGACCTTGATCATATGTGACCAAATGTGTCTCATGATGAAAGCATAACATGTGCCCCACATAAGTTTTAAGTTTGAAACAGTTATCTTCCATAGTTCAGGGTCAAGGTCACTTCAAAATATGTATACAATCCAACTTTGAAGAGCTCCTGTGACCTTGACCTTGAAGCAAGGTAAACCAAACTGGTATCAAAAGATGTGGCTTACTTTGCCCTATATATCATTATATAGGTGAGGTATTGAATCTCAAAAACTTTAGAGAAAATGTGAAAAATGTGAAAAATAGCTGTTTTTAGGCAACATTTATGGCCCCTGCGACCTTGTCCTTGAAGCAAGGTCAAGATGCTATGCATGTTTTTTTGGGCCTTGTCATCATACACCATCTTGCCAAATTTGGTACTGATAGACTGAATAGTGTCCAAGAAATAGCCAACGTTAAAGTTTTCCGGACGGACGTCCGGACGTCCGGACGGACGGACGGACGACTCGGGTGAGTACATAGACTCACTTTTGCTTCGCATGTGAGTCAAAAAAGGAGACGCTCTCCCTTCCTCACCCTCCAAGCAAGGACAACCCCTACCCGATAGAAGACTCCCATTGTTTTAAGACCCTCGACCCCCGGGGGCCCGGTAGCTCAGTTGGTAGAGCACTGGACTTGTGATCGAAAGGTCGCAGGTTCGAATTCGGGCCGGGACGGACACGGGTCAACTTTATGTGCAGACCCAGAGACGGAAGCCATGTCCCACCCCCGTGTCATCACAATGGCACGTAAAAGACCTTGGTCATTCTGCCATAAGTGCAGGTGGCTGAATACACCTAAACACGCAGACACCTGGGTAGCGCGACTCCGTTGCTGCTAGCTTTCCACTGGGAGGAAGCGACCCGAATTTCCCAGCGATGGGACAATAAAGTAATGAAAATGAAATGAAATGAAAATGAAATGATATGAATCTCCATATTTTGAAGACCCCGTTTTCAGATATTCTGTTTATAACCTTTGTAGGTTGATCTCCATTTTAAGACTTTTTTTTTGAAGACCTGATTTTCTCAGGGTTGTAAGTCTTAAAGAAGTTAAACAAGAAGGGCAAAGCCCATACGACTCACATGCTTGACCTTGACCTTTACATGACCTTGACCTTCAGCTAAACCTAGCAATGACATCATACACTAAGAACTGCTTTACACATTTTTCCTACCAAAATACATGTGACCTTGACCCAAGGTCATCCAAGGTCATGCAACACAAAGCTGTTAATTCAAGACATAGGAAGTACAATGGTGCTTATTGGCTCTTTCTACCATGAGAAATGGTCACTTTTAGTGGTTCACTACCTTATTTTGGTCACATTTCATAAGGGTCAAAGTGACCTTGACCTTGATCATATGTGACCAAATGTGTCTCATGATGAAAGCATAACATGTGCCCCACATAAGTTTTAAGTTTGAAACAGTTATCTTCCATAGTTCAGGGTCAAGGTCACTTCAAAATATGTATACAATCCAACTTTGAAGAGCTCCTGTGACCTTGACCTTGAAGCAAGGTAAACCAAACTGGTATCAAAAGATATGGCTTACTTTGCCCTATATATCATTATATAGGTGAGGTATTAAATCTCAAAAACTTCAGAGAAAATGGGAAAAATGTGAAAAATAGCTGTTTTTAGGCAACATTTATGGCCCCTGCGACCTTGACCTTGAAGCAAGGTCAAGATGCTATGTATGTTTTTTGGGGCCTTGTCATCATACACCATCTTGCCAAATTTGGTACTGATAGACTGAATAGTGTCCAAGAAATATCCAACGTTAAAGTTTTCCGGACGGACGGACGGACGCCGGGACGGACGGACGGACGGACGGACGGACGGACGGACGACTCGGGTGAGTACATAGACTCACTTTTGCTTCGCATGTGAGTCAAAAAAGGATTCCACTACATATGACCCCCACGACATTTGTCAAAAACAAGCTAAATTGTGGTCCTGTCTGCTGAGTATCAACACCTGTGAAATTTGGAGACTCTTACCCCCAACATATCTAAGAAAACCTCAACTTAAATGTTTTTGAACAAGACCCCGTTTTGACCCACACTATGACGAGGGTCAACCAAACCAAGTCCATATGGGTAGTTCATCAAACTCCTGAAGTTAGCAACGTTTCAAAGCACTAACTCTCAAAACACGTGAGACAATGTCAACGTTTGTTACGCGTGATTGTTCTGAAAAGTGACTATTAAATGATTGTTCTGAAAGTCTACTATTAATTTCATCGTAATCATGTAAGCCCTCATACGTGATTGTTCTGAAAGCTTACTAATGTACATGATTGTTCTGAAACTCTACTAAAGGTAAACTTGCTTCACCCGTAAAATGTAGTCAGATATGGAACAATATGTATACCCCTGTGAAGCTGAGCCTTTCAAATTGTGCACTCTGCTAGCTAAGGTTTGATGATCTCCTGACTTGACCCCAGTTTGGGGTCACAGCGGGTTCGTGTTCGATTCATAAAAAAACTTAACGTTTGTAACGCGTGGTTGTTCTGAAAAAGTGACTATTACATGATTGTTCTGAAAGTCTACTATTTATTTCATCGTAATCATGTAAGCCCTCATACGTGATTGTTCTGAAAGCTTACTAATTTACATAATTGTTCTGAAACTCTACTAAAGGTAAACTTGCTTCACCCGTAAAATGTAGTCAGATATGGAACAATATGTATACCCCTGCCCAACGAAGTGTGTTTGAGTTGATCCGTCTTCGTGTGCGCGACAGCTTCAGATGTGTGTTTGAGTTGATCCATCTCTCCACTCCCTTTTTTTAGGTGTAGGGGGTGGGGGAGGTTTGTTCATATCAACTGACACTTTATCAAACCATTTGAATAATTCATATACAAAATTTTGGTGGTTGCTGTGTATTGAAAAAAACAAGTGTCACTGAAAACAGAGATGTGCTAATATAAATGTAGCTTTCATGTGTGTGTATGTGTGGTGTGTGTGTGTGTGCGTATGTACTCAGTGCACTGGTGTCGGAAACTGGGAGGGGGGGAGCTGCTGTTACTGGGGTGAGGGGGGGGCAAACATGTCTTCCCCCCCCCTCCCAATATCTAGGATGACAAAAATATTCACAGAGAGAGAGAGAGAAAAAGAGAGAGAGGGAGAGAGAGAGAGTGTGTGTGAGAGAGAGAGAGAGAGTGAGAGAGAGAGAGAAAAAGAGAGAAAGAGAGAGAGAGAGAGAGAGAGAGAGAGAGAGAGAGAGAGAGAGAGAGAGAGAGAGAGAGAGAGAGAGAGAGAGAAAGAGTTGATAAACAAAATACCCCCACACACACACAAAAAGAAGTATATTGTCTCGCGTGCAAGAACTTTATAGCCCAGACTCTCCACCCATCTCGCAACCGCGGCCATCTCCTCACGTCTCTCATCCCCTCTCCACTTGAATTTTTAGTTCATTAAAAAAATTAAAGTTTCATTTGTGAAAATTATTTGTTGTGCCTTTCGTCTTTAAAGGGGCAAAAATTAGCTTCCATTTTTCCTCTTTGCCATGCCTTTCGATCCATTTTGGTGACCTAGCCACCTAAGCATGGCAAAGAGGGAAAACAAAACTTGATATGTGTCCCTTTAAACCTGTAATTAGAATTTTGAGTTGGGATTACTCAAGAAGAATCATTACATTTTTGAAGATTATAAATAATGTTTGTCTTTGGACATTTAATTTGAATTTTGAGTTGAGAACAATAAAGAAGACATGTTCAATGTATGAAACGTATTACTTGTTGAGTTTGTATTCAATGGGCGGGGGTATAAATATCAATTTCACTTAAGGTTAAGTATCATTGTATCAAAATATTGTTCCATTTACAAACAGACATACACACAGACAGACGGACAAAGTGAATCCAGTATACCCCCTCCAACTTCATTGGGCTGGGGTATAAATATCATTGTCATCATTTTCACGAGTTTTCATTCACAAGCACCTGGGAAATAAATGTCATGTTCCCCGGGGAATAAATCCCCGGTTACCATAGTTGCAGGAAGCCCTATTACATGGATAATCAAAAGCAAACCCAATAGAAACGCTCGAGGATTCTTCGGCTCTTTTCATTGGCGTTTCTCCAGACCTAAACAGACGACACTGCTTCGCCAAGTTCCAAATACGAACTGGCAAACTGGCAAATGTAAACAAAACAAAAAAACTACCTCATCAAAGGTCATACATTTATGCTTTATCGCAAACAAATGAACCCTATCGATATGTTTTATCTTCTCACAAAGTCATGGAGTGCGTGTATCTCTGTTTGGAGAAACACGAACGTCAAGTTTAAGTCAAACCAATTGACCCCTGACACACACATTTTGACCCGTGCACACGACGTTGTATCGATAAACTAAGCGCAAATAAAAAAATAATAATAAAAAAGCAAAGAACATAGCAACAAGAAATGAAGACATCTGACAAAGCCGAGCAAGCAGAATGACAAGTCTAATGAAAAACAGAGAGGCAATGAGAAACAAGATCGCGATTATCTTTCCTTCGCGGCACGACGCAAATCGTTTGTGTCCTTTGACCCAATTCGTGCAGTGCTGCACGATGCAAATCTTCTGTGACCTTTGACTCAACGTAGCTTCAATATTCGATTACTAATATTTACCACTGAAAACCGAGGGGTGGAATACCGAGAGGGGCAGGGTGGTAGGGCGATGGTGAAATGTAATAAAGAGACACGTGTAGCAATAAGAGAAAACCGATTCTGCAATAACACAAACAAGAACAACAAGAGGCAAAGCCTTCAAGGCTCACGTAAGAAATCGACAAACAGTAACACAAACTCAATCACTCCGTCACACATACACACCCACACACACAGTAAGCTTAGGTGACACTGTGCAAGAAAGAGAGACACTAGATCTAGATCTGTCTGTCTGCATGTAGCCTACTTACAGGGACACGACTGCCAAATAGTCTCGGCCCGCTCAAAGTAACAATGACCGAGACCACACACACCACGCGAGAGAGAAAGACTACAGGGAGGCATGCCGTCATGATGCATTAATTGACGTCAAACACTTTTGACCGTGACGTAATCTTATGCGAGCTTTATCCATAGTCTTGGATAACCACTCACACATAGACTCGGAAATGTTAAAGTTTCTACCACAGACATACACACGCACAAACACACACACACACGCACGCACAAACGCACAAACGCACAGACAGACAAAGTTACGATCGCATAGGCTACACTTCGTGAGCCAACAAACAAGTCGCGTAAGGCGAAAATACAACATTTAGTCAAGTAGCTGTCGAACTCACAGAATGAAACTGAACGCAATGCAACGCAGCAAGACCGTATATACTCGTAGCATCGTCAGTCCACCGCGCACGGCAAAGGCAGGGAAATTGACAAGAAGAGCGGGGTAGTACTTGCGCTGAGAAGGATAGCACGCTTTTCTGTGCCTCTCTTCGTTTTAACTTTCTGAGCGTGTTTTTAATCCAAACATATCATATCTATATGTTTTTGGAATCAGGAACCGACAAGGAATAAGATGAAGGTGTTTTTAAATTGATTTGGACAATTTAATTTTGATAATATTTTTTATATTTTTAATTTTCAGAGCTTGTTTTTAATCCAAATATAACATATTTATATATTTTTGGAATCAGAAAATGATAAAGAATAAGATACAAAATTTGGATCGTTTTATAAAAAAAATATTTTTTTTACAATTTTCCGATTTTTAATGACCAAACTCACTCATTAGTTTTTAAGCCACCAAACTGAAATGCAATACCAAACCCCGGCCTTCGTCGAAGATTACTTAACAAAAATTTCAACCAATTTGGTTGAAAAATGAGAGCGTGACAGTGCCGCCTCAACTTTCACGAAAAGCCGGATATGACGTCATCAAAGACATTTATCCAAAAAATGAAAAAAACGTATGGGGATTTCAAACCCAGGAACTCTCATGTCAAATTTCATAAAAATCGGTCCAGTAGTTTAGTCTGAATCGCTCTACACACACACACACACGTACAGACAGACACACACACACACACACACACACACACACATACACCACGACCCTCGTCTCGATTCCCCCTCTACGTCAAAATATTTAGTCAAAACTTGACTAAATATAAAAACCCAACACTGACCTATATGAATATTTAATCAATAATATGATCGTCTGCGTTGCAGGTGTGCAAGTAAAGGGTTGGGGGGGGGGGGTAAGTTGATCATTAATTTGTGTGTGTCAGTGTTTGTGTTCATGGACTGATTGTGAGGGAGGGGGAGGGTGGGGTGGGGTGTGTTTCAGGTTTTGGTGTGGGTATGAAACGAGCAAAACAATACCCACACCACAAAATCTTGGAGGCAAAAAACACTCGCCGTCGCATCATTTTGTCCGCACAATATTATATGCACCAACAACCGGAAAGAAAGGTGACAATGGAAAAAGACTCATCTTTGCTTCCTGCGATTCCTTGCCCCCCGACTCGAACGCCGCACGATAATCCACATAACAGATCTTTTGTGAGATGGTCAACGCTGACTGTGCAAGCAAATCACCTCGTTTGAAATACGACAATCCCATCGCTCGAATGCAACATGTGGGCACTATCGTCTCAAAGGCGCTTACTGTTGGTTTCACACACCACTCTGTAGTCGGAACCAAACAGAACTTCGCATCCTCAAACCTGACATACTTGTCTCAACATTATAAACTCAAATCACACACAGTAAGTTGCTTTCGCACGCCAGCTTTGAACAACGTGCTGGGGCCCCGAACATGCATTATGAGAACAGAACTCGCGTTTCAAACCATGGCTCCCTGTGTTGATTTTGCACTTAATGTTGTACCACAAAATGATGACAAAAACGATGTTTGATGGTTTGTTGCCAGACCAGCTTTTTTGTCGGTCCTCGGGGGGCATATCGACTTTTGTTTCATATTTATTGACCGCGGCCTTCGGCCTTGGTCAATAAATATGAAACAAAAGACGATATGCTCCCCCTCGGACCGACAAAAAAGCTGGTCTGTCAACAACCCATCAAACATCTTATAATATCACTAAAGATTTAGTATCATTGTATCAAAATATTGTTCCATATATATACATACAGACATACACACAGACATATGGACAAAGTGAACCCAGTATACCCCCTTCCAACTTCGTTGTTCCATATCTGACAACATTTCACGGGTGAAGCAAGTTTACCTTTAGTAGCGTTTCAGAACAATCACGTATGAGAGCTTACATGTTTACGATGAAATAAATAGTAGACTTTCAGAACAATCATGTAATAGTCACTTTTCAGAACAACCACGCGTTACAAACGTTAAGTTTTTTCTGAATCGAACACAAACCCGCTGTGACCCCAAACTGGGGTCAAGTCAGGAGATCATCAAACCTTAGCTAGCAGAGTGCACAATTTGAAAGGCTCAGCTTCACAAACATCTTACAGAACAATAACGCTAAGTTTGTATGAATCAAACATGTTCCCGCTGTGACCCCAACATTTGCAGAGGGTCAACCAAACTGGAATCATGTTGGGTGATTATCAAACCCTAGAAGTATGCACAGTTTCAAAGTTCTACCTTTAAAAACATCCACAATAACATCAACGTTAATTGTTTTGTCCACGGATGGCTTGCCGGTGTAACACGAGATTTTTACTCCACGAAAAATTTACTCGGAGTAAATATTTCGTACGAAGTTCTTACTCCGAGTACACTTTTCGTACGAGAAAAGAACTCCCCAAGGCACGAAAAAATTACTCCCTCCACGAAATGTTTACTCGCCATATTTTTTACTTCCAGTAAAAATCTCGTACGCAAAAATGGGATGCAGGCGAAGGGATAATGCCAATAAGTGATCTCGCGCACACGAATGTCGCGCTACACCCCTTCCACCCCTTCCACCACCAAGACTAACAGGGGACAAGAGAGGTAGAGGTTACATGCCGAGTCTCAGTGATTATCAAAAATAATGGTCGAAGTTAGCGGATCATGAAAAATGCGAGCTTCAGCGAGCTTTTTCATGACCGCGAACTGAGACCATTATTTTTGATAATCACTGAGACGAGGTATGTAACCTCTTTATCCCTCCTTTCTTCAGTTATTCAAAGAAAAGAGGAGTTTTTGTGCGAAAGTTTGATCGAATCATATTCACCCAACCAGTGTACCTGCGCAGGCGATCGATTAATGGGCGGTTGTATAGTTCCGTGCAAATCATTCAATTTTGTTAACACTTCTTGTCAGTTTCCATGTTTTGAACTAAAATCAAGTACACACTTATGTTGTCATTCTGCTGTGGCGGTAAAGGCAGATATAGTGTGTGTTCTGTTCATGTTTTGGTATCGCTCAGCAAATGTTCTTTCCTCGAATGTGACTAGCAGACGAAGTTTTACACCCGTGTTCCAACGTTAAAAACTGTATGAAGTTTAGTTTTCTGGGGCAAAATAGTGTATGAAACCGCCGCATGTTCTTTAAGTTGATTAAATGTTTACAATTGATTGCGTGTGATCTGTTTATAAAATGAAATATTGTTGAAAACTGACCGTCGGATTGCAGTCTTGTCGATACAGCCGAAATCTGGAAGGGGAACTACTCGTGTCGCTAGACAAAGTATGAGAGTTACTTTTCCTTGGAATCTTGCTAGCGATAAACGATTGTGCACGGCAGATCTGAATTCAGAAAACAACCAAACTCATGGATTTTATATTGAGATTCATGTGTTCAAGCCTGTAGTTGCTGGTTTAAATGCGGTATGGTTGTATTATTTGCTCCAGAAATGTATATTTTGTACATTAGAGTGTTCTGAACTTTTGAGTTGCAAAAAGTAGATCCACAATGTGTACAGTCTCTACCCATGAGCTATCGAGGATTCAGGCCCGTTGTTGGGTAAGTGATTTTGGTTGTTGGGTAAGTTACCGAAAAATAACTAGCCCTACAAGTTTACAGAGAGAAAGAAGCAGAGGGGGGGATAATCAGAATTTCGTGCACCTGGCATGGGAAGTTAAGTTGCTCGTGTTGGGGTGAAGTAATAGGGAGATTAAGTGTACAGTGCCAGTGGTAGTCGTAGTGGTTAACTTAAGGAAAATCTATGTATCATTACGCGTTCCGCTTACGGTAACGAAACCGACAACGACGTCTCGGCGAGTGCGTTTAGTTTCACTTTCGTTAACGTAATGATAGGGAAGACAACTGATGCATAATTCTAAAGAGTACCGTCCCATGTCTTGACTCTTCATTTGGAAAAAGAAGAAAAGTCTTACCCGTAGCAGACGACGCAGCAGAGACGACACAAAGAAAACCAACAACCACAGAACCGGTAAGTGCAATGTTGTTTGTATTGATACATCGTAATGTTTCTTATATATACCGTAAAGTACCTTGTAAGCGCCCACCCCCCCCCCCCCCCCTGTGCACCAATTCCGACCCAAAGTAGAGAGAGAGAGAGAGAGAGAGAGAGAGAGAGAGAGAGAGAGAGAGAGAGAGAGAGAGAGAGAGAGAGAGAGAGAGAGAGAGAGAGAGAGAGAGGAGGGGGAGTAGTGTCTGTGTGTGTGTGTGTGTTTCCATTGGCGTTATTATCCAAATAGTCAAGAGGTGTACGATTTGATTCGCGGCATCTTGTAATCATGGACTTGCAGGCGTTTAGATCCAAGGCGTGCAGACACACGTGGGTTTGCAAGAAAGGGAAATCATTCACAAAACTAGCAGATCAAGTGCGGAATTTTTATTTCGCCTGATTTCAATGGTGTAAAGTGGGGGGTGGGCGCTTACAAGGTACTATACCCTATGCACGGTTTTGGACTAAAAGTGGGGGGTGGGCGCTTACTCGATACTGGGCGCTTACAAGGTACTTTACCGTATATAGGCCAAGATAATACGGGAAGCAGCCCTGGGCAATCTGCAAAAGGCCCAGCCTTCCGGCAGTGGTGAAGGCAAGTCTCTCATTGACATAGTCTCTGCATATCCAGGCCAAAACTAAAGATAGTTGCAGCAGAGTTCCCACAACAAACAAGCATAAATGAAACATAGAATTAATGGTTGGACATAGTTGTACTCCCAACTGTATTTTGTTTTTGTTTTTTTGTTACTCTGTTGTGTGTTATATTTTGATTAAGTAAAAATGTCGATTGCTAAGTTCACTTTTGTTTTCAAATCTTGTTCAAATTTTGTGTGTGAGTTTGTGTGATTAGAGATGGATTATTCAAAAAACGCAAGGAAAACAAGGTTGGCATTATCCTCCTACATTCAGTAATATTAGGCATGTATGAAGTCTAAAGTTCCGCAACATCTACAGTTTCATATATTTTAATTAAGCACAAGGTCACACGGAAAACCCATTCTTCTTTTTTATGCCAATGGTGACAAGACAACAAGCGACCCTAAACTACCTGTTAGCCGGCCGCACTGCTTGACCTCAGTACCAGAGCGACCGCAAGCAAAGCCCGACTTGATATGGTGATCTTTGATTACTTTTCCTTCACTTATCCAAACATTATTCTCTTCCTGAATTTTTATAAGCCAGACTCCATGGCAAACACCTAGCAATGACCAGGATCAGAAATACATCTCACTTTATACACTTAAGCCAAGTCTGAGTAGTCTGTTATTCTTCTTTCTTGATTGATTGCCTCCCTTTTACCATAAAATTCTCTGATTTCCAAATCTGAGATGCATGCATCAGTTTTAGTGTTATGTCTGCAATAAATTTAGTTTCTGTACATTTATCATTAATCATAATTATTCCAATAAATTGACTTGCACTAAAGCTAAGTTAGAGAGAGAATTTACTGACAACAATTAAATCAGATCTAGAGTGAGTTGTTTCAACATAAAAATAAGCATTATAATTGTACAATCACATAGACATGTATACACACTTTGGACTGAACTCTCACTCTGTAATACAATTTCAAACGTTGAATTTAATTACTATTTCTTCAAGCTTTGCCATGCAAAGGGCAATATTTTAACAAATCTCAAATGTATGTTCTGTTACTCAAAATAATCCCTTTAACTTCAAGTAATATTAATTATAAATTATTTATAACACCTTATACGCACATATATGTAGATAACCAATTCTAACTTCATATGACTATAATTTGATTTTCCATTTGTTTCACTTCCAAAGTCAAATAATCATACAGCAAATAGTACACAAACTCATTTCAATTCATGGACAGATCCAGTTATTAATATGTGGTTATTTAGGAATGTAATGGCACTAGAACTGCCTAAATGGCAGGTAAAAATAGTTATACACGTTAAAAATACACTCAAGCAAAATATGTGAGTGTACGTGGGAGTTTCAGCCCATGAATGTAGAAGAAGAAGATTGGATCTTTTGTAAGGACGGGTCCTGAGGCAAATCCACACAGCCCAAATATTTGACAGTTCAGTGTCTTTGAAAAAGTTATGGTAGAAGAACAAGATTTTCAGTGAAGAGTGGAGAGTCCCATGTGACTGCCTGGCTGGTGATGATGGTTGTTTAGTGGCCGCTTGGTACCGAGGTATGAGCAGACAAGAAGACCCTCTGCCTGCAAACTACAAATTACAACACAGCAGTACCCATGTCAGAGATCCATGTGCACACCTACTAATGCATAATGAAGAATAGCATGTACTAAAGTAATTTGCGAAAGCAAGTACAGCTGTACAGGCTGATGAAGCAAAGTAGCACTAGCAGTTACTTCAAGAAAGTCACTGTCCTACTTGATATGTCAAAAGCCGGTATATACCACACAAACAAATTATGTTCAGTGTCAGTATGAGTGACCATCAGATATGTATTTATACACAAGTGACAAGAGCATACAATTTTACAAATGATCAATAAATGGAGGTCAGCTGGGTTCTTACCTGGCTTTATTTTTTACGCAGGTTCACTTGATAATAGACATATGCTTGTTTGGAATCAGTAGCGAAATAAGAAACAGGCCGCAGCCAGTATGAAACGTTTAAAGCGCGCCCCAGTTGGGTGCTTCTTTTTTTGTGTGTCAATTTTACAGACGACAGAAATGTCTGAATGTGCAGCATCTATTTGGTTTAACCAAATTTAACTCAATAAAGTACCACTGAAAAAGTTGCTTTTGCATTTGACCGACTATTAGGGTTTAACGTCCTCTTAGACCAACTGGTCTATATTGGGACAGGTGTTGGTAATACGCTGAAAATATGGTGTGATACTTTGATTCGAACAAGCCCGCTGTGGCTGTCTTCTTCGACACACCAGCATTGGGTTTGTCTTGTCAAAGTATTGAAATACGATCATGATAATCAGAGATGAAAGATCATGCAAGCGTGTCTTCGTGTTTTCCAAGCCCTGAGACTTTTGCTGTGAACTTGGGATCTTTTTTGGGGGTGTTCGGACACCAAAGAGAGTCTGCACAAAGTTGAATCCGAGAAATAAATCTCTTACCGAACGTGGGGATCGAACCCACGCTGATAGCGACCAACTGGCTACAAAGCCAGCACGCTACCAACTTAGCTACGTCCCCGCCAATTGCATTTGACCAGATACTTGTAGTTGCAAACCGGGTTATCCACCATATTTTGAACTCCCACCAGGCGACCGGGCAGTAGATTTGGCCATCTCTAAGCAGTGAAATCATGTTAATAATTTAAAGCCTTCTACAGGGTCAATTTGTTTAGATGCTTGGCCATTTGGATGCCAAACACCATGTGACACAAGATCAATGCAATGAGCATTTCTTCTACTTGAGAGCTACACAGACAATTAGTAGAGATACTCCTCCAGTGTTGGTGGATTCAGTCCAAAGAACTGTGATGTCTCACTGCCATGTAGGCAAGTATGACAGTTGGACAACAAAACTCCAACCAGGTAGAGTTTCCCTACAGGGGACAAGAACAGCTTCAAATTTTTTTTGAAATCCAAAAATGCCCACAGCCTAACAATTTTTGAAAATTCCCATTCAACAGAGTTTCTCGCCCTGCTCATTTCTGTGTTGAAGGCCTGTTGCTCTTCTGTGATCTGTCCACGGTACGGCCTCATCAAGTTAGGGGTCAAGGGGTAGGCTCGGTCCCCATACAGGTACATTTCATCTCCTGCTGGAGTGACCATGTGCTGCTGCATGTGTTCAAAAATGCCACTACCATTCAGCAAAGCTGCGTCATGTCGTCGACCAACCAAGGGCCCAAAAACATTTGCCACAAGGCCATTTGGTGTCACGACACACTGAAACTTTAGAGAGTGCACCCTCTTATGGCCGTACACTTCTTGTTGCAAATGGCCGGGGCGACACATTGATCGTATTGTGCCATCAACCATCCCCCAACAAAACTCCAGAGGAGCCCCCTTGGCATGTATAGCTGCACAGTACCGTTCCAGTTGGGGCACTGTCAGCCATGGCTGATTGAGGTTTGTTAGTTTGTCAGAAAACTGATCATAGATGAAGTCGATACCTACCTTGAACAGCACACACAACTCCGGCTTGGGACGATGAAACATCTGCGAAAGGTCAGCAAACCGGCATGGGTAAGCCAACCTCCGCAGACAGATGCAGAGCACCTCCAATCCTGAAAAAAATCATAAATTCAAATGAGCCTGGTGAGTGTGTATGCGAATGTGTGTGGAGAGGCATATTCTCATACAGTCTTCAAGTTCAAAAATAATAACACTGCAAAAGTTTTCTCACGCGCCTTAAAATACCCAGCCCGACATGCTTATCATCAGTTTGATTTTCTATGTATCAGGTTTGACACAGTTACTGGCTATACTGCACACACAAAAACAGTTACCCGACAAGAACAAAATAAAAAGATTTTTATTTTGAAGGGGGGGGGGGGGGGGGACACCACGAAGACAAAATCAATAAAAACAATTATCATAAAAAAAGTTAAAACAAATAAGTCCTTTGCACATCAAAAGTAACTTCCCTTGAACTTGGATTCATGTAACAATGGCGGCCACTTCGTCAACTTGTAAAAAAAATATTCATTTATTTTGTTAAACTAATATGAATAAATTATCAGTATCGACGCATCTTTATTTATTCTGTTACCATATTTCAAAAATAATTTCACTCAACTCCACAGACTAAGTCAGTAAGTGGCACAACCAATTCACTATTATTTCTCTATTGTCTAAATAGAGTACTGTGTCGACCAAAGGGGCTAAAGTTAGTCAGGTACATTTTGTGATTCAAGTTCAAAATACATAGTTCAAATTTTAGATTTTAAGCAATCCCAAAATAAATTATGCCCCAACTCAACGCTCCGCTTTAATCTTTTACGAAACCTGAAATAGTAAAAACAACTCACTGAATATTCACAGTAAATGCAAACTTCACGACTTTGCGAATCAAATCATGGAGGAGGATCATTAAACTATCATTCTGACTGAAATACAACTCAACTTCACAGCAACCAGGGTAAAAAATAAATCCTCACCACTGGCCTTGGTTCCTTGATTGTTCATTCCATTAGGCGCCTGCATAGTCCTCTGCATTCCCAGAAGGGCGCACAGTCTCCGAATCTCTTCCGCGCTGAAGCGAAATAAGTCCTCACATTCGATGGCTGTGAAGTGATCAAGGGCGAACTGACCCTCATAGGCCCTTCTTTCTGGCTGTTGAAATGTAGGTTAAACTTAGTGAAATCATGGATCACTTGTACACTTTATTCAATTAATTAGCCTGAAAATTCTGCTGAAGCTACTCAAATCAATACTGGGTAACAGAGGGAAAGTTAAACTCCAACATTTTAACTCGCCAGCTGGGCGAGTAACTTCAAGAAAGTCACTAACCTGGCAGAAATTTCGCCGCCCCGATACATACCAGTTCCCACAATTGATCTGCAGTAGCGTTAAAACCCTTTTGGTTGCATTTGACCAGAATTTTAATTGGCCAGCCAGGTGAGTTGCGAGCCTGTTTTTACTAGCCAAGCGGATTGTTTACTCGCCCCTGGATAACAAATGACCCTTACAGGTTGAACTTGAAGCATGTTGGATAAATAGTTTCAACTGTGCATCTCAAAAAGCACCAGTTGACAGTATTCTGATATAAATACTGTGTATGTTTTAGAACACAGAAGTTTCCTTGTACTGAAGTAATTTGATCCTAGAAATAATAAAACTAGAACCAAGGTGCCTTGTGCTTAAAAATCTGATAGAACCAGTAAGTGTAACATCCTTCTTGAAAGTACATGTATTGCTATCAAATTAAAATGACACAAGAACACAAACTGACAGTGACACAGACTCTGTGACAGAGAGTGGACTTAATAATAATAGTCATGCTTTGATGAAACTAAAACTCTGACTGCAGATTTGGTCATCAGTTTCCATTTGATTTTGATTCTTGAACAGTAAATAGTTAAAACTCTATGTTTATAAACCATTAAATGTAAGTAACAAAGTCACACGGAAACCAAATCTAGGTGTAAGTGTTAGATCTACCCAATATCACTATCAGTATCACTGTTGATTCAGACAAGATCACTATAATGACTATGAAAATGAAATCTAACCAAAAAAACATTTAATTTTTTACATGAACAACATTTAAAACCTAACCATAACCAATCCAAAGTAACCTCACCGGCCATAACCAAAATATACGCCTGTTCCTGACAATTATATTTTAGCGGAACCTTTAATGCCTTTAGAAGCTAGACCTAAGCTTATTGACTTGTTTGCTAACCTGATCAAGAAGTGCGAAGACAACAAAATCATCTTCTGCGTCATCCTCGTCCCACGCCGCAAGCTCAAGTTGGTCCCTGGCATCCATGAAGATCGATCTTAAAACAAAACATAAACAGCGAGAGGATTGGAACATTTGCAACTTTTCACTGCATAACTCATCTTCCAGACAGTAAGCGAAATCGAAATCGAAAAGGGTGAATCGAAAAACTGAACACAACTCAAAAGCGGCCATTTTTTGTGTGTTTGAAATGTGAAAAAGCTTGCTCTGTTCAACGCTTAAATTACAGCATCAAACCAGGATTATATCACACATTAAACTGACATTTGTACCATTAAGTGGTTTAGGAACATACTAGTTATAAATAATCCTGTAAATAAACAAGCGTTCGCTCAGTTTTTACATACCTTTTGGGGCTCGTTATTTTCGTCGATTCAACCACAGCTCGTTAGCGGATCGAAGGAAGCATCCGTAAACTTTGACCTCTAACCTTTGAACTGCGCACACATCGCTGACGTCAACACATAAAAAAGTACCGATAACCACTAGCACTACCACTGGCACTGTACACTTAATCAGTCTAATGTATTCGTTATTTATTCGTCAGGGGAGTAACATTTGTGTACGAAATGTTTTCTCGGAACTTACCTGTCTTTGGGAGTATTTTTCTCGTGTAATGGGGGAGTAAAAATCTCGTGGGAGTAATTTTCTTGTGTTACACCGGCCGTTCATACAGATGGACACTGCTCATTACTAAGACTCACCGATTACTCAGGTGAGTCAAAAATTAATATAGAAAACAAAGAGACGCAACCAAACCAAGGAAAATGCAAGCTTACCCGTTACAGTCCTCTTTTTACAGCCGTCATTACTACGAAAGGTGGGAGGTCGACCACGCCCGTCGTGACATGGTTCCGGCACATTGCACATCCAATATCCAGAGGAGTCGGCCGTCAACGCTAAAATGTATTCAAACCTGTAGTGCGTTGAATTGTGGTTGCACTTGCAGTAGCTATGGGATGTCGTGCAACGTGTAATCACTTCTGCCAGACAGCACTTGTCAGCGAACGAAATACCGTTTTCACTTCTCTGAAATAATACGTCTGCTTCGTTCGTCGTGTTGCATTTTGAGGGATACGCCGACTTTAACACAGAACAGTGTAAGTCAACTTGCCGCCCAATCTCCCATGGCTTTTGGGGACAGTATAGGTAGACTTCATAAGCACTTAGTTCTGCCAAAACTGAAACATAAAATGTCGTGATGCCTGTTACCAATCACAGTGACAAACATATGGAGAGAGAGAGAGAGAGAGAGAGAGAGACAGAGACAGAGACAGAGACAGAGACAGAGACAGAGACAGAGACAGAGACAGAGACAGACAGACAGGCAGACAGGCAGAGCATGAGAGACGGACACCCGAAGGTAACGTGAAGAAAAACAACCCTGGAGGCTCAAGTTATATATCATGCTTTAAAAAGAACGCCGCAATGTGACGCGATTATCTCTGTTTTTTTTAATACGACGTCATTTGCCTGTTCGAGCTTCGATATGACGTTCTCTTATTGATCACCTAGTCCGCCGCACAGAGCTTTGAAGACAACGGTTCGAATAATAACCATTCGTTGAATTTCTTCATTTTGAGCATATTTTTTTTAATCAGAAAATAATGAGAATTTTGCCGTTTCTTCGCTTTTTTTAACACCTTTCAATCAAACATTCGGCAATAATTATGGGAGGCAGTAAGGATTACAAATATATTATTGTTGTGATTAAAATTATTTATTTTCTAAATGAAAAAATCCGCTAAATTGTTCTTAATAATATGAACGAGGATTATCTTGGCAGATTATTAAACCCTTCAAATGTTCAAAGCTTTAACTACTAAAACGCCTGAGATAACCGCAATGTTAGGTTATTATGAATCAAACATGACTCCCTGTGATCCTAACACTTGACGAGGGTCAATCAAGTCTAATCGGGAAATTATCAAACCCTAAAAGTGTGCTAAGTATCAAAGCTTTAGCTTCAATAACATCCGAAAAAACGTCAACGTTAAAGGCAAACACAGCTTAACGTAAACCATCAGTTTTTGGTCACAGATGCTGTCGGCTTTTACACACAGTGCACACATTCTTTCGTTCAAACACTCACCGCTAGAACATCCTAGGTGCCCTCCGTTAAGAGCTAGCATTTTTCAAAGAATTTATTTTTGCGTGGCCAGCCGGATTGTCTAGGACCACAATCGGACGCCTCGTTTTGGCGCTAGAACTAACTTTTAAAATCTAAATAATAAATTGACAGCTTGTAACACAAGCATTCTTAAATCATAAAAGATTTCTTTTTTCATCAAGACAAGATCAGTACAACTCGAAGTTTTAATAGTTTTAAAAAACGGAAGCAGGTCACGCAAAGGTCGTGTTTCCGCAAGCAGACGAATGTTCTGCATATCGCTTGCTTCAGTCTTTGAAGACAACCGCCGCCGATAAGTTCGTGACTCGCAATCGTTTGTTTCGTTTTAGATTCAGAGGTACACAATTACGTGCTAATGCAAATATAGCGAGTCGCAGTGAAATCACAAACTGACGACGAAATTGTGAGAGAAAAAAAAGGTAAGCATATAACACGGGTTCACGATGGCTCACGATATCTGGTGTGCGGTTTACGCAAGTTAAATAGCCATTAAAACGAACTGTGTCATTTAATGCTGTTACATGGTATTGCAAGTGTGTTCTATAACTTAGAACTGCTTTTTTCGTGAGAAGATTGAAATCGTTCTGTAAACCATTTGAGGCAAACTGGGCCTTTAAGTTAAGTCTCTCTCACACTCTCTCTTGTTGAATGGCACTTAGTTGTGTGTATATTATTATTAGTATTATATGTGTTCCTCCTTGTGCGTCTGCGTGTGAGTGCGCAAGTGTGATTGCGTAATTAATGTTCCATTCTGTAATTGCTTTATTGATGTTCCATTCATGTATTTTCTACTACTTTTCTCATTTATTATTACTGTATGTTTGATGTTTCTATGATTCTAGTCGGGCGCACGGGTGAATATGTGTTTGTGTGAATGTAAAGGGCACATTGTAAGATTAAGCCTATGGCCTAAAATGTCTACCCTTTATGTGAATAAAATGTTCTAAGTCTAAGTCTAAGTCTAAGTCTTTCTCTCTCTCTATCTCTCTCTCTCTCTCTCTCTCTCTCTCTCTCTCTCTCTCTCTCTCTCTCTCTCTCTCTCTCTATATATATATATATATATATATATATATATATATATATATATATATATATATAGGTTACAACACGGGTGGTTTTTTATATGGCTTGTATTTCAGTCAAGACCCAGCGGATGAATATCATCGGGAGACACGAGCCTCTGGCGAGTGGCTCTCGATTGATATTCCCGCTGGGTCTTGACTGAAATACAAGCCATATAAAAAACCACGAGTGTTGTAATCTGTATATCCCATTCTACCATCAAACACAAAGTGTAGACTACTAGCGGCACTGTTGCGATCTGTGCAGTGTAAAACATTGTTGCCAGCGAGACTTAGCCCTTTTGCAACCTTAAACTAAGTGACCGTCGCTGAAAAAATAAAACGAATGAGTGCATCGATAAGTACGCGGTAACACTACTTTCAGACCATTTAAAAGCTTTAAGTAAAGGTTCATAAGTTGCAAGAAAGTAATGAAGTCGTATAGAAATTAATTTAGTTGAAGCGCACAATTCTTTTGTTTTGCGTTTCAGGTCGGCAGAACGGGCGAAACCCATTTGGCTTACTCGATTCAGAATCGATTCCACGTTGTTTTTCTCGAACGTGTGTTATTAGGCTTATTGACAGAGAAGCAAATTTTAGGGAACAAATATGTAGGTTTAGATTTAACCATTTGCTCCCTATTTGAAATGTATCTATAAACTGTTTTGCGAGTGTGTTTGCATGGATGAACTTAAACTGGTATGGGGTGTGAGGAAAACGCGACCGACACTTCTGTCACCGCCGATTGATTGCATTTTGAAGGAATATGACTGGATTACGGAAAAATACACACATGTTAAGTTATCGGATACCTTCATCGCCAATGTGGACTTACTGCAGAGCCAGGCAAAAGAGTAGACTTGCTCGCGAAACACGTGAAACAGCCGATAGATTGATAGCGAAGCCCAACCGTGCCAGGTAAGGACGGTCTCAAAAGTCGTCTGCTAACGAAGCAAGGGAGAGTACTCGTGTTTTTGTTTTGGTTCGCTAGCATCTGGTTATCTTGTAAGTTGAATGTTCGTTTTTTCCCACCTGCATTGCTTTCATAATGAAAGAAACGTTTGCTTATTGCATCTCATACATCAGATCAGTTCTGAGATTCATTTTTGCGTGCAACTGATATGGTTTTCTGAGCCGTGCAATACGATTTTGGAACTTCATACAAATGTGTCACATTGTTCGGCGCGAGGTCAAAGATCGGGAGCAAAGTAGTTCTTCGCCCAAATCGGAATCTGCACTATCATATATTTTTTTGAGTCCATGATGTATTTATTGAGCTATAAAAATACAACATATATACCCATACTGAAGTAACAGAGACAAAGAAGGGAGGTCATGGGATATATTTATATATATCCCATGACCTCCCTTCTTTGTCTCTGTTACTTCAGTATGGGTATATATGTTGTATTTTTATAGCTCAATAAATACATCATGGACTCAAAAAAATATATGATAGTGCAGATTCCGATTTGGGCGAAGAACTACTTTGCTCCCGACCTTTGACCTCGCGCCGAACAATGTGACACATTTGTATGAAGTTCCAAAATCGTATTGCACGGCTCAGAAAACCATATCTTGCACGCAAAAATGAATCTCAGAACTGATCTGATGAATGAGATGCAATAAGCAAACGTTTCTTTCATTATGAAAGCAATGCAGGTCGAAAAAAACGAACATTCAACTTACAAGATAACCAGATGCTAGCGAACCAAAACAAAAACACGAGTACCCTCCCTTGCTTCGTTAGCAGACGACTTTTGAGAATCTGTCAGACCGTCCTTACCTGGCACGGTTGGGCTTCGCTATCATCAGCTGTTTCACGTGTTTTGCGAGCAAGTCTACTCTTTTGCCTGGCTCTGCAGTAAGTCCACATTGGCGATGAAGGTATCCGAGAACTTAACATGTGTGTATTTTTCCGTAATCCAGTCATATTCCTTCAAAATGCAATCAATCGGCGGTGACAGACGTGTCGGTCGCGTTTTCCTCATACCCATACCAGTTTAAGTTCATCCATGCAAACACACTCGCAAAACACGTAGATACATTTCAAATAGGGAGCAAATGGTTAAATCTAAACCTACATATTTGTTCCCTAAAATTTGCTTCTCTGTCAATAAGCCTAATTACACACGTTCGAGAAAAACAACGTGGAATCGATTCTGAATCGAGTAAGCCAAATGGGTCCCAAACCCGTTTTGCCCGTTCTGCCGACCTGAAACGCAAAAAAAAAAAGAATTGTGCGCTTCAACTAAATTAATTTCTATACGACTTCATTACTTTCTTGCATCTTATGAACCTTTACTTAAAGCTTTTAAATGGTCTGAAAGTAGTGTTACCGCGTACTTATCGATGCACTCATTCGTTTTATTTTTTCAGCGACGGTCACTTAGTTTAAGGTTGCAAAAGGGCTAAGTCTCGCTGGCACCACAGTTTTACAGTCCACAGATCGCAACAGTGCCGCTAGTAGTCTACACTTTGTGTTTGATGGTAGAATGGGATATACAAATTACAACACTCGTGGTTTTTTATATGGCTTGTATTTCAGTCAAGACCCAGCGGGAATATCAATCGAGAGTCACTCGCCAGAGGCTCGTGTCTCCCGATGATATTCATCCGCTGGGTCTTGACTGAAATACAAGCCATATAAAAAACCACTCGTGTTGTAACCTATACATATATTATATATATATATATATCCCATGACCTCCCTTCTTTGTCTCTGTTACTTCAGTATGGGTATATATGTTGTATTTTTATAGCTCAATAAATACATCATGGACTCAAAAAAATATATGATAGTGCAGATTCCGATTTGGGCGAAGAACTACTTTGCTCCCGACCTTTGACCTCGCGCCGAACAATGTGACACATTTGTATGAAGTTCCAAAATCGTATTGCACGGCTCAGAAAACCATATCAGTTGCACGCAAAAATGAATCTCAGAACTGATCTGATGTATGAGATGCAATAAGCAAACGTTTCTTTCATTATGAAAGCAATGCAGGTGGGAAAAAACGAACATTCAACTTACAAGATAACCAGATGCTAGCGAACCAAAACAAAAACACGAGTACCCTCCCCTTGCTTCGTTAGCAGACGACTTTTGAGAATCTGTCAGACCGTCCTTACCTGGCACGGTTGGGCTTCGCTATCATCAGCTGTTTCACGTGTTTTGCGAGCAAGTCTACTCTTTTGCCTGGCTCTGCAGTAAGTCCACATTGGCGATGAAGGTATCTAAGAACTTAACATGTGTGTATTTTTCCGTAATCCAGTCATATTCTTTCAAAATGCAATCAAGCGGCGGTGACAGACTTGGGTCCTGTTTTCCTCGCACCCATACCAGTTTAGGTTCATGCAAACACACTCGCAAAACATGTAGATACATTTCAAATAGGGAGCAAATGGTTAAATCTACATATGTGTTCCCTAAAATTTGCTTCTCTGTCAATAAGACTAATTGTATAATAATGCGTTCGAAAAAAACAACGTGGAATCGATTCTGAATCGAGTCGAGTAAGCCAAATGGGGGCCAAACCGGTTTCCCCGTTCCGCCGACCTGAAACGCAAAAGAATTGTGCGCTTCAACTAAATGGATTTCTGTACGACTTCATTACTTTCTTGCAACTTATGAACCTTTACTTAAAGCTTTTAAACGGTCTGAAAGTAGTGTTACCGCGTACTTATAGATGCATTCATTCGTTTTATTTTTTCAGCGACGGTCACTTAGTTTTAAGGTTGCAAAAAGGCCAAGTCTCGCTGAAAACACTGTTTCACACTCCAGAGATCGCAACAGTGCCGCTAGTAGTCTACACTTTGTGTTTGATGGTAGAATGGGATATACAGATTACAACACTCGTGGTTTTTTATATGGCTTGTATTTCAGTCAAGACCCAGCGGGAATATCAATCGAGAGCCACTCGCCAAAGGCTCGTGTCTCCCGATGATATTCATCCGCTGGGTCTTGACTGAAATACAAGCCATATAAAAAAACACTCGTGTTGTAACCTATACATATCTCACACACACACACACACGCACTTACACGCACTTACACACACACACATACACACACACTCACACACACACGCACTTACACACACACACACACACACGCACGCGCACGCACGCGCGCACACACACACACACACACACATACACTGACACACAAGTAAACACTCGTATTCACTCATACAGACTGAGACACATACACTGCAATCTGTGACGTCAAAGCAAAGAGACGTTACTCTAGAAAGTGTAGCATGACGTGTTAGATCAACACATTCTTCCAATACAAACAGCAAGGGGAAACTGTTTCCAGAACGACGTTTGTCTCGGTGACTGTTGCATCATGAGCAGTGGATAATCAGGTCTCTGCCAGACTAGTGTGACACAACCTCATTTACATGTCATCACGTGTGAATTGAACGGTATTGTTATCTCATGGGTGGTTTCTCTCACTTATACAATTGATACAATATAATACAATGCAATGCAATGCTATACAATTCAATACATTACAATACAGTGCAATGCAATAATTTGGGTATGTGTCCAAATATTATTTCAACGTCGGGGTAAGTCTTAAAGCGTCTTCCAGCTTTACTCACGTGCAATGCTTGTCACTCCCAGTACCAATACCACAATGCAGACAGCCACCATGTTTTGGAGTCTAGTTAGCCGTCACGAGCTCTGCAACACGTTACATTTGGTCAGTCACTTCACAGAGTTGGCTATCTTGATTTCAGCCTGTTGTAACAAACTAACACTCTACTGTGAGAAAAAAAATCATTGTGTTCAAAATAGATCGAGACAGCAACAACTAGCTAGCCGTCATGCGCTGAGTGAGACTGAGAATCAAGTTGTTACACAGAATACTCCGTCTTCACCTTAAAATAGACGCACACGGCACGATTCGCGCCAAAACGCACCAAGGGTGTGCGAATAAATGAAATCGAAGAGGCAAAAAGCAGTAGATCCTGGCTACCACCATGAGCAGTTCATCTGTCGCCAGTTGGTTCTAGACCGCTTCCTAGCACGCCCAGCTTGGAAACAACAAAGGCAATAAACCCTCGCCTGGCCGAGGCAACAGCCAGCGACGGGAACCAATCCAAATGTGCCTCCAGACATACAGTTTAGTGAGACATGGCAGAAGCCTCCAGGCAAGTCGAATAACCAAATCGCCTCTAGACTCAGACACGCATAGGACCTTAGACTGCCGAGGCTGTGGCATCTACGGCTCTTTACAGCCAAACCACCTCAAGCTAAACCACCAGACGGCAAGGCACTTGCCCCTGGTACTTGACACCACACCTCCATTCAAAGTGAAACGAGACCCACAACTGCAGCGCTGACTGCCAGCACGGACACATAATGATCCAGCTGGATCTCCAAACTAACTCCATGACGCTACTTGAAACCACCTCCGGCTTGGGTGCCTCGTTGACCGGGAGCTAGAGCGCGACAACCATCCCTCCCTTACATTTAGACAAGTTTTGACTAAATGTTTTAACATAGAGGGGGAATCGAGACGAGGGTCGTGGTGTGTGTGTGAGTGTGTGTGTGTGTGTGTGTGTGTGTGTGTGTGTGTGTGTGTGTGTGTGTGTGTGTCTCTGCGTGTCTGTGTGTGTAGAGCGATTCAAACTAAATTACTGGACCGATCTTTATGAAATTTGACATGAAAGTTCCTGGGCATGATATCCCCGGATGTTTTTTTCATTTTTTCGATAAATACCTTTGATGACGTCATATCCGGCGTTTTGTAAAAGTTGAGGCGGCACTGTCACACCCTCATTTTTCAATCAAATGGATTGAAATTTTGGCAAAGCAATCTTCGACGAAGGCCGGACTTTGGTATTGCATTTCAGGTTGGTGGCTTAAAAAATAATTACTGAATTTGGTCATTAAAAATCGGAAACTTGTCATGAATTTTAAGTTTTTTTAAACGATCCAAACACAATTTCATCTTATTCTTCGTCAGTTTCTGATTCAAAAAACATATGTATACATGTGTTATATTTGGATTACAAACAAGCTCTGAAAATTAAAAATATGAAAATTATGATTAAAATTACTTGTTCGAAATCGATTTAGAAACAATTTCATCTTATTCCTTGTCGGTCCCTGATTCCCAAAACATATATAGATATGATATATTTGGATTAAAAACAAACTCAGTACGCTAAAAAGAATAGAGATACAGAAAAGCGTGTTATCCTGCTCAGCGCGACCATTACCGCACTATTCGGGCTTGTCGATTTCACTGCCTTTGCCACGTGCGGTGGACTGACGAAACTACGAGTATGCGGTCTTGGTGAAAAAATGCAGTGCGTTCAGTTTCATTCTGTGAGTTCGAAAGCTTGACTAAATGTTGTTATTTTGCCTTACGCGACTTGTTTCTTCTTTTTTTTCCCCCATCTAAAGTCGGGGTCAAATTCGGGAACATGCCCCTAATGGTTTTACCGTGAGGGCATTAAATAAATTACTTAATATCATCAAAAAGCGGTAGCTCAAGTAACTTAGTTGGTATAGCGTTTGGTTTGAGGCCAGTTGGTCGCTATCAGCGTGGGTTCGATCCCCACGTTCGACGAGAGATTTATTTCTCGGAGTCAACTTTGTGCAGACTTTCTTCGGTGTCCGAACACCCCGTGTGCACAAATGCGCACGAAAAAGATCCCAAGTTCACAGCGAAAATATTAAGGCTTGGAAAACACGAAGACACGCATGCATCATCTCTCGTCGCTGATTATCATGATCGTATTTCGATACTTTGACGAGACAAACCCAATGCTGGTGTGTTGAAGAAGACAGCCACAGCGGGCTTGTTCAAGTGAAAGTATCACACCATTTCTTCAGTGTATTACCAATACCAGGGCCGGACCCAGGGGGGGGGGGGGGGGGTTCCAGGGGTTCCGGAACCCCACCCCTGGAAAAAGCATGTACCTTGCTTTGAGTGGGTTTTTTTTTTTAACTAGTTTTAGCACCAAAATAATGCTGCTCTTAACCCTCAAAACAAGGCCCAGAATGCACCAGATTGCACAGATTTTAACCGTTTTTCAAAAATTTGGGGAGCATGCCCCCGGACCCCCCTAGTTCGCAGGCGCGCGCTGATTTGCCCCCCTCAAAAAGGAGGACCCCCCCCCCCCCCCCCTTACAACTCATTTGGTCCGGCCCTGAATACCTGTCACAATATAGGCCAACTGGTCTAAGAGGACGTTTAACCCTAATAGTCAGTCAGTAAGTCGAGAAGTGTTCTCTTTGACGTGGCCGCCTAGTTACACGCATCACGTATTCAAACAACAGGAGAGAAGAAAACGAACCCAACCGTCATAATATCGTGCTGTTTCTTAGTGTCTGACATTTAACCTAGCTTTTAAAACACATATTTTTTTTCAAAGTAAAGACAGGCCACCTGTGCGGTGTGTAGCATTATTTTGTAACGCAGAATGTTGCGGTATATAACTGACGGCCTGATTCCTTAGGTATTATTACTTTACCCCCTTTTTATGAAATCTAAGACACAAAGGGACAGTCACTCAAAATACAGACGACAGCAAAGGGAACTGAGTGATGGAATGGAAGCAAAATGCAACGTTCAACTCACCAACTAAGATGGAAATCAAGAGAACAAGTTCCAGCTTTTCTCTCTCCATTGAGTCATGGCGTGCCCATGCTCTGCGTGCGGTTGGATCCTTTTAGATCTGTTTCGTTTCTTGAACATTGCGTTGTAAGCTTATTTCGTTGTGAATGCTGTATCCAAACCGTTCTACAACAATAAATCGACAGACAGTAAAACAACAATCACTTACCAGACGGAGAATGTTTGCCGTGACGTGACACTGAAATGACATCATTCTAACCAAGGACAAAATAAATGACATGTCTCGGTGCGCAGAACCCATACTTTTAGTCTTGATTAACAGATATTAGGGAGATTAAGTGTACAGTGTCAGTGGTAGTGCTAGTGGTTAACTTAAGGAAAATCTATGTATCATTACGCGTTCCGCTTACGGTAACGAAACCGACAACGACGTCTCGGCGAGTGCGTTTAGTTTCTCTTTCGTTAACGTAATGGTAGGGAAGACAACTGATGCATAATTCTAAAGAGTACCGTCCCATGTCTTGACTCTTCATTTGGAAAAAGAAGAAAAGTCTTACCCGTAGCAGACGACGCAGCAGAGACGACACAAAGAAAACCAACAACCACAGAACCGGTAAGTGCAATGTTGTTTGTATTGATACATCGTAATGTTTCTTATATATATATAGGCCAAGATAATACGGGATGCAGCCCTGGGCAATCTGCAAAAGGCCCAGCCTTCCCATACCTGTCAACCTGTACGGTTTTCCCGTGTTGTGTACGGGATTTATCAAAATGTAGGTGTGTACGGCTTACACAGCCTAGCAGTACGGGCAAACCAAATTGTACCGGTAATTCATGTCAATGCTGTGATCTTGACAACAATTACCTTTCAAGATGCAAGTGACGATTAACACACACACACTCAGGCATGTCAACTGAATCAAAGAGACACAGACAGAGTAAGTGTAGTGCACGTTGTAGTGATCCACTGCTTGAATATGTGGGTCAGTGAATCCTTTAAAATAGCCCACTTCCATGGCTTCAGTGACCTTCCCGGTGTCAGATATCTGCATGATCGCTGACAAGTTTTATTTTGAGTTAGATACATGGAGTCCTTTTGAAAATTAGAATGTGGAACAAACTTACTAGTCACTTGTTTCTCTTTTAATTCAATCTATGATTCAACCATCATTTGAGAATTTAACTCCAGAAATGATGAATTGAAAAGCAGTATGAGAGATTATGCAAATGATTACTAAAAATAGACCTGCAGACAGTGCCCATGCTATTTTCCAAATCTCCTTCCTTTTCACCAGAGTGAGCCGTTTTGAAATTAAGTTACCAATTGGAACTTACTGAAAACTGTTTTCTTATTTAAATTGAAGTTTTGAGTCAATAATTATTGATAATTTACATCAGGACAAGGGGGGCAACTGTGTTATTTTTGGTTTTGTCAGAAATTTTTCAAACATGGTTATTTTCCATCCTGTAGATGAAACTTGTTTAAAATCAAGTTCATCCATTAGAGCGATTCTGGGGGGTAAACAGGCCTGAAGCTGGTTTTTGTATTTTCAAAAAAAAAAGTTGGTGTGTAAGGGATTGTTACCTTGAATACAGTTTCTAGTCATATAAATACAGGTTGGCCTTGGAGGGGGTTGACAGGTCTGCCTTCCGGCAGTGGTGAAGGCAAGTCTCTCATTGACATAGTCTCTGCATATCCAGGCCAAAACTAAAGATAGTTGCAGCAGAGTTCCCACAACAAACAAGCATAAATGAAACATAGAATTAATGGTTGGACATATTTGTACTCCCAACTGTATTCAATAACCTTTTTTTTTTTTTTAGGTTTCCTGGTCAGCCCAGGCCCCAGTCCACTACTAAATTTGTTAGCTTTGACATTCATACGTGTGGCCCCTTCAGCTGAATTGATTATCACAATTGTTATGCATGTGACATTATTTATTTTAAATTGCAGATGAAGTACCGACGATAAGGCGAAAGAGAAGAGGAGGGGTGCTAGAAGAGTACCAAGCCTTTCGGCGACAAGCGGACGAGGACAGAGAAAGAAGAAGGAGCGAGAGGGAGGAGAGAGAGTTCAGGAGGAGGGAAGCCGAAGCGGAGAGAGAGTTGAGGAGGGAGTAGCTGGATCTCCGCAGGCAAGAACTCGCGTTGCAGGCAAAGCGAGATGCCGCTTTTTTTTTTAGTTACTTTTACAAAAAAAATGATTACCAGAAATCTTTCTTTGGGTGGGTGGGGGGTGGTCGTGATCAGTTTTATTTCACAAAATAAATTTTCAGCGTTTTTTTCTTTAGTATAATTTTTAATTCTGTAGGGGTGGAATGTGGCGATTTTAACTTTTTTTGGTTTTTTTGTTACTCTGTTGTGTGTTATATTTTGATTCAGTAAAAATGTTGATTGCTAAGTTCACTTTTGTTTTCAAATCTTGTTCAAATTTTGTGTGTGAGTTTGTGTGATTAGAGATGAATTATTCCAAAAACGCAAGGAAAACAAGGTTGGCATTATCCTCCTACATTCGGTAATATTAGGCATGTATGAAGTCTAAAGTTCCGCAACATCTACAGTTTCATATATTTTAATTAAGCACAAGGTCACACGGAAAACCCATTCTTCTTTTTTATGCCAATGGTGACAAGACAACAAGCGACCCTAAACTACCTGTTAGCCGGCCGCACTGCTTGACCTCAGTACCAGAGCGACCGCAAGCAAAGCCCGACTTGATATGGTGATCTTTGATTACTTTTCCTTCACTTATCCAAACATTATTCTCTTCCTGAATTTTTATAAGCCAGACTCCATGGCAAACACCTAGCAATGACCAGGATCAGAAATACATCTCACTTTAGCCAAGTCTGAGTAGTCTGTTATTCTTCTTTCTTGATTGATTGCCTCCCTTTCACCATAAAATTCTCTGATTTCCAAATCTGAGATGCATGCATCAGTTTTACTGTTATATCTGCAATAAATTTAGTTTCTGTACATTTATCATTAATCATAATTATTCCAATAAATTGACTTGCACTAAAGCTAAGTTAGAGAGAGAATTTACTGACAACAATTAAATCAGATCTAGAGTGAGTTGTTTCAACATAAAAACAAGCATTATAATTGTACAAACACATAGACATGTATACACACTTTGGACTGAACTCTCACTCTGTAATACAATTTCAAACGTTGAATTTAATTACTATTTCTTCAAGCTTTGCCATGCAAAGGGCAATATTTTAACAAGTCTCAAATGTATGTTCTGTTACTCAAAATAATCCCTTTAACTTCAAGTACTATTAATTATAAATTATTTATAACACCTTATACACATATATATGTAGATAACCAATTCTAACTTCATATGACTATAATTTGATTTTCAATTTGTTTCACTTTCAAAGTCAAATAATCATACAGCAAATAGTACACAAACTCATTTCAATTCATGGACAGATCCAGTTATTAATATGTGGTTATTTAGGAATGTAATGGCACTAGAAATAAAATAATTAATGAAGATGTAAGGTCTAGCTCCAGGTGTGTTCAGCTACATTTGGTGGGCGTATCGAAATACGATCATGATAATCAGAGACGAGAGATGATGCATGCGTGTCTTCGTGTTTTCCAAGCCCTGAGACTTTCGCTGTGAACGTGGGATCTTTTTCGTGCGCAAGTGTGCACACGGGGGTGTTCGGACACCGAAGAGAGTCTGCACAAAGTTGACTCCGAGAAATAAATCTCTCGCCGAACGTGGGGATCGAACCAAACCAAACACTTTTAACCCCCCCCCCCCCCCCCCCCCCCTTATAGAGGATGAGTGAGTGGTCAGCAGCAAATAAAGATGTACATTCCAACAGATCACTGAAAGTGACGCAAGGCTGCCCAAATGGCAGGTAAAAATAGTTATACACGTTAAAAATACACTCAAGCAAAATGTGTGAGTGTACGTGGGAGTTTCAGCCCATGAATGTAGAAGAAGAAGATTGGATCTTTTGTAAGGACGGGTCCTGAGGCAAATCCACACAGCCCAAATATTTGACAGTTCAGTGTCTTTGAAAAAGTTATAGTTGAAGAACAAGATTTTCAGTGAAGAGTGGAGAGTCCCATGTGACTGCCTGGCTGGTGATGATGGTTGTTTAGTGGCCGCTTGGTACCGAGGTATGGGCAGACAAGAAGACCCTCTGCCTGCAAACTACAAATTACAACACAGCAGTACCCATGTCAGAGATCCATGTGCACACCTACTAATGCATAATGAAGAATAGCATGTACTAAAGTAATTTGCGAAAGCAAGTACAGCTGTACAGGCTGATAAAGCAAAGTAGCACTAGCAGTTACTTCAAGAAAGTCACTGTCCTGCAAGATATGTCAAAAGCCGGTATATACCACACAAACAAATTATGTTCGGTGTCAGTATGAGTGACCATCAGATATGTATTTATACACAAGTGACAAGAGCATACAATTTTACAAATGATCAATAAATGGAGGTCAGCTGGGTTCTTACCTGGCTTTATTTTTACGCAGGTTCACTTGATAATAGACATATGCTTGTTTGGAATCAGTAGCGAAATAAGAAACAGGCCGCAGCCAGTATGAAACGTTTAAAGCGCGCCCCGGTTGGGTGCTTCTTTTTTTGTGTGTCAATTTTACAGACGACAGAAATGTCTGAATGTGCAGCATCTATTTGGTTTAACCAAATTTAACTCAATAAAGTACCACTGAAAAAGTTGCTTTTGCATTTGACTGACTATTAGGGTTTAACGTCCTCTTAGACCAACTGGTCTATATTGGGACAGGTGTTGGTAATACGCTGAAAATATGGTGTGATACTTTGATTCGAACAAGCCCGCTGTGGCTGTCTTCTTCGACACACCAGCATTGGGTTTGTCTTGTCAAAGTATTGAAATACGATCATGATAATCAGAGATGAAAGATCATGCAAGCGTGTCTTCGTGTTTTCCAAGCCCTGAGACTTTTGCTGTGAACTTGGGATCTTTTTCGGGGGTGTTCGGACACCAAAGAGAGTCTGCACAAAGTTGAATCCGAGAAATAAATCTCTTACCGAACGTGGGGATCGAACCCACGCTGATAGCGACCAACTGGCTACAAAGCCAGCACGCTACCAACTTAGCTACGTCCCCGCCAATTGCATTTGACCAGATACTTGTAGTTGCAAACCGGGTTATCCACCATATTTTGAACTCCCACCAGGCGACCGGGCAGTAGATTTGGCCATCTCTAAGCAGTGAAATCATGTTAATAATTTAAAGCCTTCTACAGGGTCAATTTGTTTAGATGCTTGGCCATTTGGATGCCAAACACCATGTGACACAAGATCAATGCAATGAGCATTTCTTCTACTTGAGAGCTACACAGACAATTAGTAGAGATACTCCTCCAGTGTTGGTGGATTCAGTCCAAAGAACTGTGATGGCTCACTGCCATGTAGGCAAGTATGACAGTTGGACAACAAAACTCCAACCAGGTAGAGTTTCCCTACAGGGGACAAGAACAGCTTCAAATTTTTTTTGAAATCCAAAAATGCCCACAGCCCAACAATTTTTGAAAATTCCCATTCAACAGAGTTTCTCACCCTGCTCATTTCTGTGTTGAAGGCCTGTTGCTCTTCTGTGATCTGTCCACGGTACGGCCTCATCAAGTTAGGGGTCAAGGGGTAGGCTCGGTCCCCATACAGGTACATTTCATCTCCTGTTGGAGTGACCATGCGCTGCTGCATGTGTTCAAGAATGCCACTACCATTCAGCAAAGCTGCGTCATGTCGTCGACAAACCAAGGGCCCAAAAACATTTGCCACAAGGCCATTTGGTGTCACGACACACTGAAACTTTAGAGAGTGCACCCTCTTATGGCCATTGTACACTTCTTGTTGCAAATGGCCTGGGCGACACATTGATCGTATTGTGCCGTCAACCATCCCCCAACAAAACTCCAGAGGAGCCCCCTTGGCATGTATAGCTGCACAGTACCGTTCCAGTTGGGGCACTGTCAGCCATGGCTGATTGAGGTTTGTTAGTTTGTCAGAAAACTGATCATAGATGAAGTCGATACCTACCTTGAACAGCACACACAACTCCGGCTTGGGACGATGAAACATCTGCGAAACGTCAGCAAACCGGCATGGGTAAGCCAACCTCCGCAGACAGATGCAGAGCACCTCCAATCCTGAAAAAAATCATAAATTCAAATGAGCGAATGTGTGTGGAGAGGCATATTCTCATACAGTCTTCAAGTTCAAAATAATAACACTGCAAAAGTTTTCTCACGCGCCTTAAAATATCCAGCCCGACATGCTTATCATCAGTTTGATTTTCTATTTATCAGGTTTGACACAGTTACTGGCTATACTGCACACACAAAAACAGTTACCCGAAAAGAACAAAATAAAAAAAATAAAAATTTTTAAGGGGGGGGGGGGGACACCACGAAGACAAAATCAATAAAAACAATTATCATAAAAAAAAGTTAAAACAAATAAGTCCTTTGCACATCAAAAGTAACTTCCCTTGAACTTGGATTCACGTAACAATGGCGGCCACTTCGTCAACTTGTAAAAACAATATTCATTTATTTTTTTAAACTAATATGAATAAATTATCAGTATCAACGCATCTTTATTTATCCTGTTACCATATTTTAAAAATAATTTCACTCAACTCCACAGACTAAGTCAGTAAGTGGCACAACCAATTCACTATTATTTCTCTATTGTCTAAATAGAGTACTGTGTCGACCAAAGGGGCTAAAGTTAGTCAGGTACATTTTGTGATTCAAGTTCAAAATACATAGTTCAAATTTGAGATTTTAAGCAATCCCAAAATAAATTATGCCCCAACTCAACGCTCCGCTTTAATCTTTTACGAAACCTGAAATAGTAAAAACAACTCACTGAATATTCACAGTAAATGCAAACTTCATGACTTTGCGAATCAAATCATGGAGGAGGATCATTAAACTATCATTCTGACTGAAATACAACTCAACTTCACAGCAACCAGGGTAAAAAAAATAAATCCTCACCACTGGCCTTGGTTCCTTGATTGTTCATTCCATTAGGCGCCTGCATAGTCCTCTGCATTCCCAGAAGGGCGCACAGTCTCCGAATCTCTTCCGCGCTGAAGCGAAATAAGTCCTCACATTCGATGGCTGTGAAGTGATCGAGGGCGAACTGACCCTCATAGGCCCTTCTTTCTGGCTGTTGAAATGTAGGTTAAACTTAGTGAAATCATGGATCACTTGTACACTTTATTCAATTAATTAGCCTGAAAATTCTGCTGAAGCTACTCAAATCAATACTGGGTAACAGAGGGAAAGTTAAACTCCAACATTTTAACTCGCCAGCTGGGCGAGTAACTTCAAGAAAGTCACTTTCTTTCTTTATTTGGTGTTTAACGTCGTTTTCAACCATTCAAGGTTATATCGCGACGGGGAAAGGGGGGAGATGGGATAGGGGAAAGGGGGGAGATGGGATAGAGCCACTTGTTAATTGTTTCTTGTTCACAAGAAAGTCACTAACCTGGCAGAAATTTCCCCGCCCCGATACATACCAGTTACCACAATTGATCTGCAGTAGCGTTAAAACCCTTTTGGTTGCATTTGACCAGAATTTTAATTGACCAGCCAGGTGAGTTGCGAGCCTGTTGTTACTAGCCAAGCGGATTGTTCACTCGCCCCTGCATAACAAATGACCCTTACACTAAGTTACAGGTTGAACTTGAAGCATGTTGGATAAATAGTTTCAACTGTGCATCTCAAAAAGCACCAGTTGACAGTATTCTGATATAAATACTGTGTATGTTTTAGAACACAGAAGTTTCCTTGTACTGAAGTAATTTGATCCTAGAAATAATAAAACTAGAACCAAGGTGCCTTGTGCTTAAAAGTCTGATAGAACCAGTAAGTGTAACATCCTTCTTGAAAGTACATGTATTGCTATCAAATTAAAATGACACAAGAACACAAACTGACAGTGACACAGACTCTGTGACAGAGAGTGGACTTAATAATAATATTCATGCTTTGATGAAACTAAAACTCTTGACTGCAGATTTGGTCATCAGTTTCCATTTGATTTTGATTCTTGAACAGTAAATAGTTAAAACTCTATGTTTATAAACCATTAAATGTAAGTAACAAAGTCACACGGAAACCAAATCTAGGTGTAAGTGTTAGATCTACCCAATATCACTATCAGTATCACTGTAGATTCAGACAAGATCACTATCATGACTATGAAATCTAACCAAAAAAACATTTAATTTTTTACATGAACAACATTTAAAACCTAACCATAACCAATCCAAAGTAACCTCACCGGCCATAACCAAAATATACGCCTGTTCCTGACAGTTAGATCTATATTTCAGCGGAACCTTTAATGCCTTTAGAAGCTAAGCTTTGACTTGTTTGCTAACCTGATCAAGCAGTGCGAAGACAACAAAATCATCTTCTGCGTCATCCTCGTCCCACGCCGCAAGCTCAAAAGTTGGTCCCTGGCATCCATGAAGATCGATCTTAAAACAAAACATAAACAGCGAGAGGATTGGAACATTTGCAACTTTTCACTGCATAACTCATCTTCCAGACAGTAAGCGAAATCGAAATCAAAAAGGGTGAATCGAAAAACTGAACACAAATCAAAAGCAGCCATTTTTTGTGTGTTTGAAATGTGAAAAAGCTTGCTCTGTTCAACGCTTAAATTACAGCATCAAACCATGATTATATCACACATTAAACTGACATTTGTACCATTAAGTGGTTTAGGAACATACTAGTTATAAATAATCGTGTAAATAAACAAGCGTTCGCTCAGTTTTTACATACCTTTTGGGGCTCGTTATTTTCGTCGATTCAACCACAGCTCGTTAGCGGATCGAAGGAAGCATCCGTAAACTTTGACCCCTAACCTTTGAACTGCGCACACATCGCTGACGTCAACACATAAAAAAGTACCGATAACCACTAGCACTACCACTGGCACTGTACACTTAATCAGTCTAATGATAGTAGTGGAGTGGCACTGGTTTTGCACGAGGCAGTCTTCCACAGATAGGTGTGACCAAAAAAAAGGACAACACAAAACAAACGGAACAAAATCAATTAAGGTCCGTTCAGAATGTCACGAAGTGGTTTGCATGTGAATTAAATGTACGTGTTCTGCCCTATTGCACTGTCTCTACCCTTTTCACACCAAACACTTCAAAAACAGAATTTGGGAGGATGCAGGCTCATTATTTCCTAAACCAAAAAAAACAACATACTTCTTCACTTCAAATACATCAATACGAAACAACTTTTCGACACACAGTTCGCACAATCTTCCAGCTTTCACTCAATGCATGTAAATACATATTATAACAATACTTTCTCAAATATAGATTAACGCACACAAGAAGGTACCGACAGACACTCACGAGTTCGAATCACGGCTCACTGCATGTCGCCAGTTCACTTCCTTGTCTCGCTGAATCCTCGTAGAATAATGAATTCAGATGCCAACACACACAGATGCCAACCCACACCTTTCACTGAAGATGCCAACTCACACCTTTCACTGAAGATGCCAACACACACCTTTCACTGAAGATGCCAACACACACCTTCCACTGAAGATGCCAACACACACCTTTCATGTTTCTCCCCGAGAAACCCTTCCGCCCTTAGCGGAAACAACCGTCGTCAGCTGCGACCGGTATCGATGAAGACTCCACTCGTCTAGTCATCTGCACCGATGTGGTCCCTTGCTCCCACCATCGTCCCGCGCTTCTCCCGTGTAAGGACCCTCCATTATACGCCATGGAAATCCCTCATGGAAACTCCTAAAGAATTTAACCAAGTCTTAATACAACATTCTCTAAAACCATCTCTTCTTCCAAACGCTCATGTGCCACTCATACATTCTCGTTCATTCCACGTTCACATTCCGTCCACAGTCAATATCCAAACTAATACTTAATCTATGAATAACACTTCCCATACAAAGCATGACCGTCTTAAACATAACATAAATGCGTAGCAATTATGTTCAAGAAATTCCCCATGAAAAACCGTGAAACAATTACATCAAGAATTTTCTCAACGCTTCACACTAAGATTTGGTGCACTTTACATACACTAACCTTTACGCCCCAGCTATGTATTCCAACGTCAATAATATACAACATAGTAAATCATTTACCTCAAGAGACCCGTCTCTTGAAAGAGTACTTGTTCCCAGAACAAGTCTGACACGCGTCGACAACCTTCCCGGTTGAAAATATCAAACGCTGTGACGTTATTTACCCCTGACCAGCTACATGTCTCAAACACAGCTCATCTGAAGCTAAAGCCAGTTTTGCGTGGAACACACGAAACACGTGAATAACGCTCTCCAGTCTCTACTCCTCGCCTGTACAACATTTAGGGAGGTTAAAAACACGACGTGGTTTCACCTCACAAATACGCTACTCACATCTTTGTGACACGGAAGAAGTGTCAGTCTTTTCTCTGGTGGGTTTTTTTGGAAATAAGCGTGGACAGCCTGTTCACATTCTGCATGCTTATAGAACTCAACAGAGTTAATCAAATGACGAACACTAAATTAGCAATGCGTTGTTCATGTCTAACCAGTAATATTACCAGCTATTGTGTTTTCAGCGTAGCAATAGGGCCCGATATTTAGACGAGACAAGTATAATGCCGACGAGTCGAAGACGAGTCGCATTATACTTGTTCGAGTCTAAATATCGGACCCTATTGCTACGATGAAAACACAATAGCGTTTATATAGCTATTCTGACATTAAATTATGTGTTCAAATCATGTTTTTGTCAGCAACAAGTACCAGAATGGTCCATGTCGTTGATTGCAGACGACGGATCCCTTTCCGCACGAAGCCACGGAAATAACCGAACATTGAAAAACCCACGGACATGTATTACGGAGAAAACTCGAGATAACCGGATGTTTAGCATTATGTCAATATGCTAGGAATCATATGACGTCATGACGTATCATGCTTGCCTAGTATATTGTACTAGAGGAATACCCGCTTCGCCGGGTAGCCGGCATGAAATATTTATAGCCGTACGCCGGCTTTGCCGGGTCCGAACAATGGACCCGCCAAGCTTAGGTCCCTCCCAGATTCGTGGAATGCAGCACGAAATGATTCAGTGGCCATAATGCCATTCCTGACCATATCGAGTCCCATCCTTGTCGACGAATGTAACCGTGTTAATCACCTTTGGAGGCGAACTCCACTCAAACAGGATTGAGCAATTTAGAGCTTATCTCTAAGCCCTTTTGATCTGTTATGGCTTCTCAAAGGAAGGCCAGTACATACAAATACACAAAAGCCGCCAGACCACATCACAAACAGAACTGAAGAATCCACAGGTGTTGCCCACATAGAGAGAGAGACACACACACACACACACACACACACACACACACACACACAAACACAGAGAAGCCGTATATATAGAGAGATAGATGACAGTGTATTTTTCGCGTGGCTATAAATTGATTCGACCTTTGCACTTTTACAGTGAGGATAATTTACGGGTCCAATTTACGTTCTGGACACTGCGGTGACCTTCTAAAAATAGTAACAGAACGCCGGGAATATCCGAAGATGCCCCACTCATACTATAGTGCACCATACGAAGGAAGGGAGGTAAACGCTGAAAACCTGGAGAAGATAAGGAATAGTTACTTATAATGGTGAAATGAACACAAAAACCAAAATCGGTTCAGCGCTGCGCGCTGAGCTGAGAGCACGTGTTGAAATATCTCATCGATGACATTGTGTCCGGGGTGTAGCTGAATACGGTGTCCAAATTTGAAAAAGATCCACCGAGAACTTTGGCGTTGTGATGCGGTGTAGCGGCTTTGGTGTGTCGGTATGGGGGCCCGGGTAGCTGAGGTGGAACCAAAATCGGTTCAGCGCTGCGCGCTGAGAGCACGTGTTGAAATATCGACCAGGTTGTGTCCTGTCCCGGGTCTACCTGAATATGCCCACCAAATTTGAAGCAGATCCATCGAGAACTTTGGCCGTGCATCGCGAACTCACACACAGACACACAGACACACAGACAGACACTAGTCGTATATATATATAGATGTTCGAAAGTCTGACTTCTGTTGGGAATTCGCGTGGTGAAGACTGCGGTAAATCTGTAGATGATAAACGAACAAGGATTGTCTCAGAAGAAACGACTAAAGTTTCAGACCGGTAACTTCATTTCAACATTGCACTATGCAATGGACGTTCTATGTGACAGGAGAGTTTGCTGATTTTGTGTTAAACATTGGAGAGATCGTCTGCTAGAATCAGTGATTGCAGCTTCTGAAAATTTGCAAGGTTTGTTGCCTGTCGAAGAACTGGATTTTACACGTAATGTATGTCATGTACAGTAAGCAACAACAAAAACACACACAAAGCAAATGGCATCGTCTGTCGGCTAGTCACAGAAACAAACCTGGCGAGGTATGCGTGTACTTTATACACGTGGAAGAAACCGGAACCATGCGTCTTTGTTTACGACAATATGCTTTTGGATATTGAGTAAAATGGCCGACTTCCGCAGCATTATGCTTTGATGATCGGAAGAGACCATCCAATCACAGCCCCCGAATTCCCCCACGTGTTCATCAGAATAGCTATATAAATGATTAGTTTTTGGCTCACGTAAGTGTTGCCTATGCGATCGTAACTTTGTCTGTCTGTGCGTGCGTGCGTGCGTATGTGAGTGTGTATGTCTGTGGTAGAAACTCTAACATTTGAAGACGTCACATTACATTGACGTCACATTATGACGTAAGAGGGTTAGACGTCACGCGAAGGAAGTACTGAAAGTCTCGGTCATTATTATTTTGAGCGCGCCGAGACTAGTTGGCAGTCGTGTCCTTGTAAGTAGGCTACATGCAGACAGACAGATCTAGATCTAGTGTCTCGCTTTCTTGCACAGTTTCACCTATGCTCTTTCTGTGTGTGTGTGTGTGTGTGTGTGTGTGTGTGTGTGTGTGTGTGTGTGTGTGTGTGTGTGTGTGTGTGTGTGTGTGTGTGTGTGTGTTTGTGTGACAGTGTGACGGAGTGATTGAGTTTGTGTTACTGTTTGTCGATTTCTTACGTGAGCCTTGATGGCTTCGCCTCTTGTTAAAGGCACATGTACGCGCTCCCGTGTTTACAAAGTGTAGTTTGCCCATAATCGATGTCAAACGCACCATAAGACCATATAATGACGATATGTCACCATGCGCGGACCATAATACATGTGCATTACAGCTTGTTCTAGCCTCTGAAAACACCACGTAATAACTAGGTTAATTTATGCACTCGCGTGAACAAGCCAACTGTCGAGCTTCACAGATGTCGTCGTTGGGTAGTTTTGGGTTTGTTTTACGACCATAGGAGGATTTTTGAACTGTAAATGCACTCAGCTCCAACAAAAACGCAAAACGAAGGCTGTGAGCTGCACTGTGCCTTTAACAATACGGACAAAAATCACCACATGTACTGACCACACAAGACAAAAACTTTCATACTGGGGGAGCGAGCCAGTCTGAAGAGTACTCGGGTCCAGCGCGAGCGTTTTTTATAACGCTAAATTGTAATCTGTATCTGGTTTTTGTAGATATGGAGAGGAGGAGAAAATGTCTTGAGTTGTTATTAAAAGTCTATTCTTGCAGGTACCACGTGCTCGCTGAAGGGGGAAGTTAGATATATATGTTTAAAGGTGGTAAACGGGGGATTGTTGCCATGGTCACTGCACCATCTACTCTGTTTCAGCTTGCTGGAGTGTTGCTGGAGACTTCCTGGAGGTTTGCTACCTAGTTTCTACCTGCTGGAGACGTGCTACACTTGGCTACACGTTTGCTGGAGACGGGCTTCGCTGTTGCTGTTCTTTGCTGTACGGTTGCTGTTCTACGGCTGTTACTGGTGTTGCTGCAACTTTCACCTATATGCACTACTGCGCCACTGTTTCATCAAATGGACCCTGGCTACACTGAGAGTTGAGTGCACCCATGCGTAGACGCCCCCCACCTTGTCATCTTTCTAACCCTTTATGAAGAACTTTGAGTTGTGACAACGTGGAGTGTTAACGCCTGTACAGGCTAAGACTTTTTTACAGAGCAGCTAAGTGTTTTCTAACTTTACACGGTTCAGCGTGTTCTTATTATTTCACAAACCTTAACTGGCTTTTTGTCAGTTATCTTTGTTTTACGACTCAAGTCGTAAAAACACTTTTGGCTTCACGAGAAGATTGAGGTGGAGAGTTAGTGTATATAAACAGACGTCTAGAACTTATACTTTTGTTAACTCTAACTTTGTTTGTGACTGCGAGAGTGGATCGTGGTGTGGTTAGTCAGTTAGCAGTAATTGACCGTTTTAGGTCATTCATTTGACCATTAAAACGTGACACGCACACGTTTTATCGGGGAAGCTAAGAAAGCAGTATTACAGATGTTCGCAGTTCTTTCATGATAAAACGTGTGATTTTCTGTAACGACAGAAAAAAACGTTCGAAGTAAAAATTATGTTTTATTCTATACGACCCACATGTTACCCAGCCCTGATCTTGAAATTTGACAAGGGTAAACTGCAATCGGTAAATATATCTCAAGGTCTTCAAACTCTAAAAGTCTTTATTTCAAGGTAAAAAGAAACACTGTTCATTGCTAAGATTCGCTGACCGCTCAGGAGAACCCAAAACGATGACACCTCTTGACTTCAGTCGCTTAATGCCACACTTTGCTCTGTGGCTTCACTGGCCTCTGAGCCACCCACAGTGGACTCTTCAGGCTGAACGTCAGTGTTGCTGTCATCAGTCTTGCCAGTGGACTCTTCATCGCTGCCAGCTGCCAGAGCACCGCTATTAGGAGGAGGGGCGCTGTCTAGAGGGGCGTTGTCTAGAGGGGCGTTGGGTAGAGGGGCGTTGTGTAGAGGAGCGTTGTCCACAGGGGCGTTGTCTGGATGGGCGTTGTCTGGAAGGAGTTTGGCTGGAGCGGCGTTCTGCTTACCCGCTGACACACGTTTCCTGATGCAGTACACTCCGGCACCAACTGCTGCAATGACGAACACACCGCCTGCCGCAGCCACACTGATGACCAGGCAGTTTGGTGAACTGTCCGTTTTTGTAGCAGTTAGATCTGTGACATAGATGCATGGGGCTACTTGACGATTCACAACAAAAAAGAAGGGCAAAGCCCATACGACTCACATGCTTGACCTTGACCTTTACATGAGGGTCAAGGTCAAATAACTAAACCTAGCAATGACATCATACACTAAGAACTGCTTTACACATTTTTCCTACCAAAATACATGTGACCTTGACCCAAGGTCAAGGTCATCCAAGGTCATGCAACACAAAGCTGTTAATTCAAGACATAGGAAGTACAATGGTGCTTATTGGCTCTTTCTACCATGAGATATGGTCACTTTTAGTGGTTCACTACCTTATTTTGGTCACATTTCATAAGGGTCAAAGTGACCTTGACCTTGATCATATGTGACCAAATGTGTCTCATGATGAAAGCATAACATGTGCCCCACATAATTTTTAAGTTTGAAACAGTTATCTTCCATAGTTCAGGGTCAAGGTCACTTCAAAATATGTATACAATCCAACTTTGAAGAGCTCCTGTGACCTTGACCTTGAAGCAAGGTAAACCAAACTGGTATCAAAAGATGGGGCTTACTTTGCCCTATATATCATATATAGGTGAGGTATTGAATCTCAAAAACTTCAGAGAAAATGGGGAAAATGTGAAAAATAGCTATTTTTTAGGCAACATTTATGGCCCCTGCGACCTTGACCTTGAAGCAAGGTCAAGATGCTATGTATGTTTTTTGGGGCCTTGTCATCATACACCATCTTGCCAAATTTGGTACTGATAGACTGAATAGTGTCCAAGAAATATCCAACGTTAAAGTTTTCCGGACGGACGTCCGGACGGACGGACGGACGGACGGACGGACGGACGGACGACTCGGGTGAGTACATAGACTCACTTTTGCTTCGCATGTGAGTCAAAAAGCATTACACAACATGTATGATGTGCATGCTGAGTTAAAGCAATACTGAAAAATAATGTTGCTAACAGTTTTATTTGCTTTGCAATGTAAACATTGCAAAGCAGTATGCTGCGATTTAATCTGTATTCAATAAAACGCCTGTGATTTCCATTTTGCTTGAGTTTTTAATTCACGTGTGTGTTGCCACTTTAACCTAATTCACGTGTGTGTTGCCACTTTAACCTAATTCACGTGTGTGTTGCCACTTTAACCTAATTCACGTGTGTGTTGCCACTTTAACCTAATTCACGTGTGTGTTGCCACTTTAACCTAATTCACGTGTGTGTTGCCACTTTAACCTAATTCACGTGTGTGTTGCCACTTTAACCTAATTCACGTGTGTGTTGCCACTTTAACCTACGCATTCCCAGTCAAGGAGAACAACAAAAGCAATTGCTTACACGACTCTCCTTCGTCATTTCCCTTTCCATACGGACGGACACATAATTATGAATCCTAATACTTACCAATTAAATATATATAACTGGACATTTTTAAGTGCCTAACCTATGGCTCTAGTGCCTTTACAAAAGAACGTATACAAAATAGAACAATTTAATGTACAACCTACATAAAAAAAATTAACAATACGGACACAAATCACCACATGTACTGTCCACACAATGCTATACACACTATATATGCACACAAATCCCATGACCTCCCTTCTTTGTCTCTGTTACTTCAGTATGGGTATATATGTTGTATTTTTATAGCTCAATAAATACATCATGGACTCCAAAAAATATATGATAGTGCAGATTCCGATTTGGGCAAAGAACTACTTTCCTCCCGACCTTTGACCTCGCGCCGAACAATGTGACACATTTGTATGAAGTTCCAAAATCGTATTGCACGGCTCAGAAAACCATATCAGTTGCACGCAAAAATGAATCTCAGAACTGATCTGATGTATGAGATGCAATAAGCAAACGTTTCTTTCATTATGAAAGCAATGCAGGTCGAAAAAAACGAACATTCAACTTACAAGATAACCAGATGATAGCGAACCAAAACAAAAACACGAGTACCCTCCCTTGCATCGTTAGCAGACGACTTTTGAGAATCTGTCGGTAGTGTGTTTTGGTGTGCGTCTTCAGTTTCTCTGGCAGTGTCGGTGTGGGAACTGACAGAAGCTAGGGAGCACAGATAATAGAAGCCCTGTCACATAGACTAATCACACAATCAATACACATTTGGCTCATGTTTTAGATGACAATTTCGAGTTTGTTAGTCAAACTCAAAGCAACAACACTGTCACTGGTGACATGCGCAGCGAGACCGAGAAGCGTCCTTTACCTGGCACGGTTGGGCTTCGCTATCAAACATCGGCTGTTTCACGTGTTTTGCGAGCAAGTCTACTCTTTTGCCTGGCTCTGCAGTAAGTCCACATTGGCGATGAAGGTATCCAAGAACTTAACATGTGTGTATTTTTCCGTAATCCAGTCATATTCCTTCAAAATGCAATCAATCGGCGGTGACAATCGGTCGCGTTTTCCTCACACCCATACCAGTTTAAGTTCATCCATGCAAACACACTCGCAAAACAGTTTATCACGTAGATACATTTCAAATAGGGAGCAAATGGTTAAATCTAAATCTACATATTTGTTCCCTAAAATTTGCTTCTCTGTCAATAAGCCTAATTACACACGTTCGAGAAAAACAACGTGGAATCGATTCTGAATCGAGTAAGCCAAATGGGTCCCAAACCCGTTTCGCCCGTTCTGCCGACCTGAAACGCAAAACAAAAGAATTGTGCGCTTCAACTAAATTAATTTCTATACGACTTCATTACTTTCTTGCAATTTATGAACCTTTACTTAAAGCTTTTAAATGGTCTGAAAGTAGTGTTACCGCGTACTTATCGATGCACTCATTCGTTTTATTTTTTCAGCGACGGTCACTTAGTTTAAGGTTGCAAAAGGGCTAAGTCTCGCTGGCAACACTGTTTTACCCTGCACAGCTCGCAACAGTGCCGCTAGTAGTCTACACTTTGTGTTTGATGGTAGAATGGGATATACAGATTACAACACTCGTGGTTTTTTATATGGCTTGTATTTCAGTCAAGACCCAGCGGGAATATCAATCGAGAGCCACTCGCCAGAGGCTCGTGTCTCCCGATGATATTCATCCGCTGGGTCTTGACTGAAATACAAGCCATATAAAAAAAACACTCGTGTTGTAACCTATACATACTCAGCGAACACTTTTGCGGGAGAGGAGTACATGCAGAAATGGAATGGAAAAGACATTAGGCCGGGTTGGTGTAATACTTTAAAAAAAAAATTCAACTGTTGTTTGAAAGAGCTAAGAGAGAGGTGCAGTGTCTGACAGAAAAAGTCAGGTGAGCCACACAAAAAAAGCATTCAACGGACAAGGGAAAAACATCAAGTTCGTACCGATAACTTTCTTGTTCTTGCAGTCCACCTGTGCATACTTGAGAGAAGCTCCCCCATTCAAACAGGGAACGTCGCAGCCCCAGTAGCCCTTGTGGGCTTTGTGGACTTCAAACGTGTAGCTGAACATGTGGTGAGTAGAGTTCCCTGCTCCACACCCACACGGTCCAGAAGAGGTGCACTCGCCGAGTATGTCAGAAACCGTACACACCGTGCTGTAGGAAGTTCCGCCATCGACACTGTGTCGGAAATGCGTCTTGTTGGCGTAGCTCGTCGCGCATGATGATGGAAACCTGGACTTTTGCAGAAGGCACTGAATGGTGACGGTCCTCTTTACTTCCCAGATCTCGGGCAAACACACGGCTTGAACTGCCTCCCGCTCTGCACATATAGGTTTTGATTAATAACGCACACGCACACGCACACGCACTCTCTCGCTCTGCACATAGATGTTTTGATTAAAAACAACTATTATCACAATACTATCAAATCCGGAACGTTGTTACAAATGTCCAGATCTCTTCCACATGAATAGGACATTTCACCGCTATCCGAAATTTGAATAGGAAATATTACATTTTTAAATGACGAATAAGCTAAAAAAAAATTTAAAAAACACGCACGCACGCACACACACGCACACACACACACGCACGCACGCACACAAAAACCAGACTCAAACGGCACACATACGTGTGCCTACATACTAATAATAATAATAATAATACGAATATTTATAACGCGCACATATCTCACCAACAGGCGACTCAAGGCGCACATACACTCGTTCACACACACGGAGACTTAAAGTCACTAGCACACACACACACCATCAAACATTAAAATATGTACAGTTATTCAGGGTGGGATGGGGTGGGCAGTGTATAATGCATGGATTATTTGGAAAAAAGGAATGTCTTGAGTGCAGATTTGAATGATTCGAGGGACTGTTGTTGGCGGAGGGGGAGAGGTAGTGTGTTCCATTGGCTAGGTGCTTGGAAAGAAAATGAGCGTTGACCTGCTGTTTTGAGTTTGGTGTGGGGGATGTTGAGCTTGAGGGAGTCGGCAGATGATCTGAGTGTTCGTGAAGGGACATAGAGAGAAAGAGAGTCGGAGAGATAGGCAGGGGCGAGACCATGGAGGCATTTGTAGGTGAGAGTGTTGATTTTGTAGGTGATACGGGCAGGAACGGGCAACCAGTGGAGCTGATTTAGGAGGGGGGTGATATGATCTCTCTTTTTCTTTCGTAGGACAAGACGGGCAGAGCTATTTGGAATGCGTTGGAGACGAGAGATAGAAGAAGAGGGAAGACCCGCCAAGAGAGAGTTACAATAGTCAAGACGTGAGAGAATGGTGGAAGTGACCAGTTTGGCGGTAGCATCTGTGGTGAGGTATTTGCGGATAGTGGCGATGCGGCGGAGTTGGAAGTAGCAGGTGCGAGAGACAGAAGAGATGTGTTGTTTCATGGAAAGGGTGTTGTCTAGAGTGACTCCGAGGTTTTTGACAGCAGAAGACAGAGGGACAGAAGAGTCAGAGAGTTGAAGAGAGTCGGAGGTGGCTTTGGAGAGTTTGGATGTAGTGCCTATTAGGATAGCTTCAGTTTTGTTGCTATTGAGCTGAAGTTTGTTTTCTGTCATCCAATTCTGCACGTCAGTGATAGTGTCAGAGATAGAGGAAAGAAGAGATTCAGACTGGTCAGGGGAAGAGCTGTTGTGAAGTTGAGAGTCGTCGGCAAAAGAGTGGTGGAGAACGTTGTGTCGGTCAAGGATGTGGTCAAGAGGTTGAGTGTAGAGAGTAAATCGATGGGCTAAAACCAGAACCAATTACCTCAAAATAACCTGTTTTGCAACTTTATAGTTATTTGACTTATGGTAACATGATTCTCACTTTCTGTAAAGGATTCTTGAAAATCTTGCATAATTGCGTATTTATAAGTCATAATTTGTTCTGGCTCCAAGCATTTCTCCTGCTCATCTTGGAAGCAGAACCCTCTAACTCCATCCAGGTTGGAAGCAGAACGTGCTAAGTTCAGTTTAGTCTGTTCTGCTACTGAGGCCTGTGGGGAAAGGGGAGTGTTTCACAGCGAGCCAGATGCAGCCATCGTCACCTGACCTCTTCTGCTTGCTGTGTCACAGTCATTTTTCCTGTTCACAGCGCAGCCAGATAAGCGCACATTAGCGATAGTGGTATCTGGTCTTGACCCTTTCTGTGTGGTGTAGGATTTCCTCCAGCACACAGAATAGTGTAACTAGCAGTAGTAGAGTCTGCTGTTGACAGAAAAAGGAATTTGATAGACTGTGGGAACTAAAACAGGTCAGTGACACCTGTCAAGTGTCAGTATCCGAATTCCTGACTCCGGATGTACAGGGTTGAAACACAATTAACTTTCCTGTGATAAAGAGTGAATGAAGAATGAATTGGAAAAGATGCAGTCCCTTGATATTGAGGGAGGAGGGTGGTAATAAGGGGGTTGGGGCCGGGGAAGGGGGTTGGTGGTAAAGTGGGTGCAAGGGGGTGGGGTGGGGGGGGGGTGGTGTCCTAAACAGACAAAAGGATGGTCCACTTTCTGAAAACAATGGAACAGAGAACAGCTCTCTGCCATTTTTACATCTGCTGCACAGTCAATTTGGCTGTTGCTCGAGTCAGGACACAGATTCAAGTGAGTATCTTCAAGTATTATGTTTTTCCCCATTTGAACAGACCATAAAAGCTGAAATTCAGATTCCTTTTTTAAATATAGGGGATTAACCTTCTGATTCAGTCTAAATCCTGTATCTGCAAACTGATTCCTAGCTTTTTGTGTTTTGTTTTCCTAATTGTAAAACACAGGTAGGTAAATGTGTTTGTTTCAGCGTGAATGTTCTTGCGCGCGTGTGTGTTTGTTTGTGTCAGTGTGTGTTTGTGTGTGACGGTGTGTGCATGTGCTCATGCCTTAATGTTGTAGTGTATCCATGCAGCTCTTTAGTGTTTGTTAAAAAATTAAAAAAATGTAAGTGAGTGTTTACAGTATTTGTGTATGCTTGTAAAGATGGATAGATGAATGATTTGGTTGATGGATTTTGTCAGTTTAATTGACTCTAATATATTTTGTTATTCAGAGGTTATCACAATGTCAAACTGATGAGCATGAGTGGTCAGAGTGTAATCAAGTACTGTTTCATTTGTTTGTGTGAATAGAAACACGAAAACTATCCAAAGTTTTAACGCAGAAGCGATAATACGGAGGCAATTACCTTTTTTTTCATTATCGGTTAATAATTTTAAAATAGAAGTACATGTAGTAATTGCCTGTTCAAAGGAGATAACATTCATAGTATCCATGTCTTTTGCAGACGCTGTTTGAAAGGAGATGAATCATCAGGCCGTCCAGGCAAGTAAGAAGCACCATGCATTTCAGGAAACTGTCCTTCGGATTCACGGATTACGGTTGCATAATCTCCTTTCTGCCAATGCTAAAAGTGAAACCTGATGACTTTGATGCGTCTCCATTGGCAAAATCTACCCCAAAATATGACGATTGTGCTGTTTCTTCAATCGAAGATCCTTTTGAGAACATGGTGAATGGGGGTTATCCTCCTGTTCGAGTCATGCATCAACTCCAATACTTGCTGATTGTGATTCCACCCCTCAAAAATGAATCAAGCTACCCAACTCCTGTACATCTTTCTCCTGTGTGTGCTTCCACAGTTTCTGTTACCCTGTAGGTGTATTCACATCAGCTTGTAGTATATATGTCAGACACTGCTCCTTTAGGTGAAACTACCACAGCATCTCTTCCATCTGTTTATGGAACCCCAACAAAGAAAATTCTGTCATCGATGAAGGAAGCATCCTATGTGACACCTCATGAGAAGAAGTTCAGCCGAACTTAAAGACTCTGCAACCCGGGACTACGAGAAAAGGTGTGTTCGAAAAGCGAAGACACTCAGAGATGAATTTTACACAGGAATAACTGGTCAAACGGCAAAGACAAAAGCAGTACAGGCGGTCGACTGTTAAAAGTGCAAAATGTGTATTATTTATTTCGACCTTTGTGCACAACATTTTTGTGAAGAGGAAAGTACAACAAAAGGTAAGAATGCCAATTTGTTTTCTTGATAATGAACAGAGTAGCATGCAGTCAGGATCTAAAGCTCGTGATTTTGTTACCATTTGCATTGTGTGGTTAAAATGAGCCTTCAGCCTTGTGTTTATTTGTTTGTTTGTTTGCTTGTTTGCTGCTTTGTTCGTTTGGTTTGTTGTTAGTGTTATTGGGTGTGTAGTTTTGTGCGTAACGCAAAACGATATGAGCTGATACAACATAAGATTACCGTTGGGATTTCTTGAAAAACACAATAAAAAAAAAGTATAATGATTTCAGAGAGAGAGAGTTTTGTGTGTGTGTTGTTTTTGTTATGTGTTTTTTTTTCGCTATGAAAAGTACCGGCAATTTAATTTTTATTTATGCGTGTTGCGTTCATTAGGCCACACAATGAATGAATACATGAGTCCTTGATGATATTTTTGCAAGTGACTTGACATTTGTTTGTTTATGACGGTAATAAACTTTGACAAGAAGGGCAAAGCCCATACGACTCACATGCTTTACACATTTTTCCTACCAAAATACATGTGACCTTGACCCAAGGTCAAAGTCATGCAACACAAAGCTGTTAATTCAAGACATAGGAAGTACAATGGTGCTTATTGGCTCTTTCTACCATGAGATATGGTCACTTTTAGTGGTTCACTACCTTATTTTGGTCACATTTCATTAGGGTCAAAGTGACCTTGACCTTGATCATATGTGACCAAATGTGTCTCATGATGAAAGCATAACATGTGCCCCACATAATTTTTAAGTTTGAAACAGTTATCTTCCATAGTTCAGGGTCAAGGTCACTTCAAAATATGTATACAATCCAACTTTGAAGAGCTCCTGTGACCTTGACCTTGAAGCAAGGTAAACCAAACTGGTATCAAAAGATGGGGCTTACTTTGCCCTATATATCATATATAGGTGAGGTATTCAATCTCAAAAACTTCAGAGAAAATGGGAAAAATGTGAAAAATAGCTGTTTTTTAGGCAACATTTATGGCCCCTGCGACCTTGACCTTGAAGCAAGGTCAAGATGCTAAGTATGTTTTTGGGGGCCTTGTCATCATACACCATCTTGCCAAATTTGGTACTGATAGACTGAATAGTGTCCAAGAAATATCCAACGTTAAAGTTTTCCGGACGGCCGGACGGACGGACGTCCGGACGGACGGACGGACGGACGGACGGACGGACGACTCGGGTGAGTACATAGACTCACTTTTGCTTCGCATGTGAGTCAAAAAACGATTTGAACTAATGTACAGTATAAGCTTTGCTTGGAAGCAGAACATGCTATGTGTGAGGAGGCTGCTTCTGACTGCTGTAGCACAGGCCACAGTGGGGTCTGTGTGGAAGTCAGAAGCAGCTATGGTGCACTGGGCTTTTCTAGCTCCAGAACTGAGAAAAGAGCAGGAGTGTATTCTGGAAGCAGAACAAATTATACCTTTTTTGCATATGAAAAAGTTGTTCAATTAAATTGATTACTAGTGTGCATGACCAGTGTTTCCTCTAAGTCAAGTGTGTAAAATATGAGGGCTACAATCCTGTGTTTACTATTTTTTATAAGGGGTTGAAATCTTCAAGTGGCCATTTCTCAAAATGGTGGAAATCCAGTTAGATGGTTCTGGTTTTAACCCATCGAAATAGTACAGGCCCAAGGACTGAGCCCTGAGGGACTCCGCACTCAAGCCTGATGGGGTCAGAGTTCAGTTTGTCAATCGAAACAGTCTGGTAGCGGTCGGTAAGATAAGAAGAGAACCAAGAAAGAGCTGTGCTATGGATACCAAAGGTGTGCTGAAGGCGTTGAAGGAGGATGTTGTGGTCGACTGTGTCAAAGGCCGCTGATAGATCAAGTAGAGCAACGGCAGAGATTTCAGCTTGGTCAGTGGCAAGGAGGAGATCATTAGTGATTTTGAGAAGGGCAGTTTCGGTGGAGTGGTGAGGACGATAGGCAGATTGAAGCGGAGAGAGAAGATTGTTGCAAAGAAGGTGAGAGTTGAGTTGTTTCAGGACGACTCTTTCAAGGAGTTTGGAAATGAAGGAAAGGTTTGAGACAGGGCGGTAGTTGCTGAGGGTATTTGGGTCAAGCGATGGTTTCTTCAGTAGAGGTTTGACAATAGCAGTCTTAAAGGAGTTGGGGACAGTGCCTGTTTGCAGAGAAGTGTTGATGATTTTGAGAATAGAAGGGAGGAGTTCAGGAAGACAGTCGGAGTAGAGTTGTGTGGGAAGAGGGTCAAGGTCACAGGTTTTCAAGGTCATTTCTTTGAGGACTTTCTCCAGGTCAGTGAGAGTGAGAGGCTGAAAGTGTGT
>NC_090252.1:14898085-14903085 GCF_037325665.1 Littorina saxatilis | reverse complement strand
TGACCCGTGTGCGTCCCGGACCGGATTCGAACCCGCAACCCTCGGATCACAAAATGTAGTGCTCTGCCAACTAAGTTACCGGGCCAAACGAGGTGGTTTTTTTCCACCAGCGCTCGCCAAGACGGACTACTCATCTATATCTATATATATATATACGGCTTGTGTGTGTGTGTGTGTGTGTGTGTGTGTGTGTGTGTGTGTGTGTGTGTGTGTGTGTGTGTGTGTGTGTGTGTGTGTGTGTGTGTGTGTGTGTGTGTGTGTGTGCGCGTGTGTGTGTGTGTGTGTATGTGTGTTCGCAATGCACAGCCAAAGTTCTCGATGGATCTGCTTCAAATTTGGTGGGCACATTCAGGTAGACCCCGGACACAATCTGGTCGATAGACATTTTGAACACGTGCTCTAAGCGCGCAGCGCTGAACCGATTGGAGAGCGGAGTGGCGCAGTGGTTAGAGCGCTTGCCTCTCACGCTGGAGGTCGTGGTTCGTCCCCCACTCGGGGACAAATACAAATACCCGATTTTTCCGAGCGCTCTCCAGTCCACCCAGCTGGAAATGGGTACCTGACCCTATTCAGGGCCGGGGAAGGCAAAGGCAGCGAGGGAGAGGAGATGGGCACCGCCCTCATAAAAAGCTGGCCCCCAGAAAAGTGGAGATCTCTAACATCTCTCTCCCCTACGACCAGATGGTTATGGGAATACCTTTACCTTTTTTTACCATTCCCAGTAACTCTTCCTTATCTTCTCCAGTGTTTTGCGCGTTTATCTCCCTTCCTTCGTTCCCGGCGTGTGTATGTGTGGTATTCGGGTCTACTTCTTCCGGCGAAGCGGGTATTTATCTAGTATCACATATATACCCAGATGTTCACATACGGTGATACCGAAAGATAAAAAAGAAGCAGAAAACAAAAACCAAAGGAATATGTTCACATGTAAGGCTTTACACGAATTCTAAGTGTTATATCATTATGTACACTCAGCACAACAACTTAAGGTTAGTGTGTTTCAGTGGTATAGCCCAGGTGTAAAACAGCATTTATTTTTTTTTTTTTTTGGGGGGGGGGGGCGGTCAGAAACATTAGTGTATTAAAAGATCAGTCTGTTTCTGCTCAAATGTGTTTCTTGGATTTAAGCCATATGTATTACGTCACTGGTCCGTGACAACGCCTCGCCTCAGGCGACCACAATCCTGAAAAATGGCAAGAAATCCAACTCGTGGTTATATATGATCGACTATCGCCCTCTCGGAGACGAAACAAATGGAATAAGGCTAAATCTGGTTCCTGCGTTGATTAGCATGTCACACGTTGTTGACCCATGTGAGCAGGTGAGGCTCCTAGAAGATGACGACGTAACAATCCCCGTTGTAGGGATCGACACAAGGATATTTGACATGCTCGCCATGTGAATCGCTTTGTTCCACTGTCCATGATAAGACAGAAACGCATTGTTACTCGTTCAACAGGGCCGGACCCAGGGGGGGGGGGTTCCAGGGGTTCCGGAACCCCACCCCTGGAAAAAGCATGTACCTTGCTTTGAGTGGGTTTTTTTTTGTTTTTTTTTTAATAAATTTTGTGTGTGTCTCTAACAAATGTTATTCAATGTGAAATCCGATGAGAAAAAGGTACCCCCCCCCCCCCCACCAACTCACACTGCTGCTCTTAACCCTCAAAACAAGGCCCAGAATGCACCAGATTGCACAGATTTTAACCGTTTTTCAAAAATTTTCCGGGGGAGCATACCCCCGGACCCCCCTAGTTCGCGCGCGCTTGTGGCTTTGCCACTTCGCTGATTTGCCCCCCCAAAAAAGGAGAAACCCCCCCCCCCTTACAACTCATTTGGTCCTGCCCTGTTCAACTGTGTATGTCGGAAAGAAGCCGCTCACTGCGCAAAAATAGTCCATCGCTGGTAATAGCCACCCTTCGTGTCACTTCGCCAGAAATGCCCCCCCCCCTCCCCCACCCAACCATGTCCCCCATCCCACTCCCTCACATACATACAGCATGGGGACGTATTTAAGCTAGGCTGAGTTTTAAGACGGTCGCCTCATAGTTATTTCTAAGAGCACAATTTAGGTATGTTACAAAGTGCGCACGCAGCTCAATTTTTGACGTCATTGAAAATGACCCCCCATTTTCTGATCACTCACAGTCACACTGGCTCAGTTTTGGCGTCCTCTTTTCTATTCTTTTCCAAATTTACATCACATGGGCACCCTGTCGAAGACGTAGAGCACATTCTTGACTTTAAGATTGAGAAAGATGGCGAGTCCAACACTGTCGAGCTCGCCGGCCAGAATATCGGGCGAAGAAGACACACAAGAGGTACTTTTATAAAACAATTTATAGCCTTTGAACTCTTATGAGACCCCTCTGAACAGTTAGTTTGACCATTTTCCTGCTGTTTCCCAAAGTTTCAAGTCGATAAAGCGATGCGAAGTACCTTTTAACGGATGCGCCGCTTTGCGCCCGGATTGTCACCATTATTATTATTATTATTATTATTTTTTATTTTTTTTATAGTTGTTTAATAGAGCTCTGAACCTTTCTTTTGATACCAAATTGAACAATATTGATAAACAAATGTGTGGGTTACAGTTAATTTTAGCTGAGAAATGTCAAAAATGGTTTCAATTTATCCTCTTTGCCTCTATTACGAATTTTATTACTTTAAAAATTCATAACTCGGGTTACACTTATCCAATCTCAAAGTTATATATACCATTGGAATGCTGATTTTCTGCTCTTTCAAGTGATATAGATCAAAAGGTTAAATGAAGATTTTGAATTTTTTTGTAACATACCTACACAATGGACATAAATTAAACTTACACCAGACAACCCCCTGCAGAACCACCTGCTGTAGGGCGTCTAGCACACACATGGTACGGCCATTTGACATGCTTTTTGACTACATTGGTATCTGTCAGCAACGTCATGGCGTTTGTCAGTGTTTTAAGGCATAGTTGCAAGACAAATCGGGATCATATTTGACTGCTTATGATGTGTCGTTCATTGATCTTACTTTCTGTCTTGTTCGTGCGTCTCTCCGTCAGTCCGCTCTGGCTCTGGAATTCCTATCAAATGGGGTAGTTGGGTGTGGAGAATTGCAGGTTTGAAAAGGGCACATGTGTGTACGTGTCTTGAGCTTGCAGATCATTATCGAAAGTCGATCGAAAACAGAATTTGGAAAAAAAGAAACATGGCGTCAGATGCAATCAAAGTCAAACTCACCCGCTGTGACAAGAACAAGGACAACAAATATCATCAGTGTTTCTGTCTCCATTGCCGTCTTGTCGTTTCTACGTCATCTGTAGTTTGAACTTGTCTTGCAAGTAAGCTTGCACACTATTCGCGTCTAAACTTGATTGCAAAAGTTACAGCCAGAGTGACCACTCTCTAAAATGACGATACTTGATGTGACGTCAGAGATTGTCAAGTCAGAACAATGATGACGTTAGTTTGATAAGGAAAGAAACAGCGTTGTCTTGGTTCGCACGACCCTACCTTTTAGTCTTGGCAAACAGATATCAACTGTGTTACGTTGAACAGATTTTCCAAAGGCAATGATGGCAGGCTTCGAACTGTACATTATTCCCCCCCTCTGCTTCTTTCTCTCTGTAAAGGTGTAGGGCTAGTTATTTTTCGGTAACTTACCCAACAACCAAAATCACTTACCCAACAACGGGCCTGAATCCTCGATAGCTCACAGGTTGATGAGTTAGACTTTTAGGGAACTACTTTAGCGATTGAAAAGTTCCGAACGCTCCAATGTACGAAATATACATCTCTAGACCAAACAATACAAACATACTGCATTTAAACTGGCAACTACAGGCTTGAACACATTAATCTCCATATAAAATCTATGAGTTTGGTTGTTTTCTAAATCCAAATCTAACGATCAGTGCAGAGAAACTCGCTTTAGATCTCTTATGAGTGCACGCAAACTCCCAAGGCAAGTAACTCTCGTACGACAAGAGTAGTTCCCCTTCCAAATTTTCTGAATTGAGTTGCTTGGACAAGAGACTGCAATCCGACGGTTAGTTTTCGACAATATTTCATTTTATAAACAGATCACACGCAACCAAATGCACACATCGCATCAATTTAAAGAACATACAGCGGTTTCATACACTATTTTGCCCCAGAAAACGGAACTTCATACAGTTTTTAACGTTGGACCACGGGTGCAAAAGTTCGTCTGCTTGTCCCATTCGAAGAAAGAACATTTCCTAAGCGATACCAAAACATGACCAGAACACACACTATCTGCCTTTACCGGCACAGCAGAATAACAACATAACTGTGTACTTGATTTTAGTCCAAAACAGGGAAACTGACAAGAAGTGTTAACAGAATTGATTGATTTTCCCTGAACTATACAACCGCGCATTATTCAATCGCCAGCGCAGGTAGACTGGTTGAGTGATTTGGATTCGATCAAACTTTCGCACAAAAACTCCTCTTTTCTTTGAATAACTGAAGAAAGGAGGAATAAAGAGGTTACATACCTCGTCTCAGTGATTATAAAAAATAATGGTCTCAGTTCGCGGTCATGAAAAAGCTCGCTGAAGCTCGCATTTTTCATGATCCGCTAACTTCGACCATTATTTTTGATAATCACTGAGACTCGGCATGTAACCTCTACGTAAACTCACACCGGGGACTGTGTTCCGCCTGTTTTCAGCTGGTCCCGTTGTTACTCCCGTTTTCAGCTGGTACTGTTGTCACGCAAACGTAAGCGTCTTCATAAAAACACAAACTATGACTTGTACACTGAATCAAGCTAAAATTGATGAATAGCAGTGGAACGGGAAGGACTGTATTCTTTGCAGACAGATACTTACGTCTATTGCTGACCAGGTTCATTGACAGTGGCCGAATGTAGGGCCTGCATGCGGTGGGGGTTTTTTGTAGTGAAAAACGAACGTTCAACGTAAATTTCTCTCTAACAAAAATGTGAAGTACAAATATTCCTCTTTGTTTTACTATTTTGGGTATAT
>NC_090252.1:14823085-14888085 GCF_037325665.1 Littorina saxatilis | reverse complement strand
TCAGAGATACAAAACACAAAATACCAGCGATAAACACCCACAAAATCAATCGCTTTCGCTTTCTCGAATAAGAATGCTTTATACCCGCATGGCGACACACATTTCATCAACCATGACGTCATTTGAAATTTGGAAAAAGACAATTACGTCTTGGTTCACAAGATCCAAACTTTCAGTCTTGGTCAATTGTTTGACGTCGCACGGATCTGAAAACAAACCTACAAAGGCATTCGTAGGTTTGGAACGGAATCTTCTTATAGCTAGTTTCTGGTTAACTGGTTGTTTGCTTGATGGAACGGTTATTCATGTACGTCAACGGGTCTTGCGTCGTGTGTTGTTTTGGGGGTTCGTGGGAGGGGGGGGGGAGGGGTGTGTGGTGAGGATAAGCTCTTACATTTACGTAAAAGCACATCACTGCAAAAAAGTCATTTCAGCTGGACCTCTCGGCCATGCATGTCAAGTGCGCTTAATTGACAAACATATCTGAATGCATAGCAAGGTGGAGAAACGCACACACACATGCACAAATACACACTCTCTCTCTCTCTCTCTCTCTCTCTCTCTCTCTCTCTCTCTCTCTCTCTCTCTCTCTCTCTCTCTCTCTCTCTTAATGAATTTTGTTTGTTTGTTTGTTTGCTTAACGCCCAACCGACCACGAAGGGCCATATCAGGGCGGTGCTGCTTGGACATATAACGTGCGCCACACACAAGACAGAAGTCGCAGCACAGGCGTCTCACCCAGTCACATTATTCTAACACCGGACCAACCAGTCCTAGCACTAACCCCATAATGCCAGACGCCAGGCGGAGCAGCCACTAGATTGCCAATTTTAAAGTCTTATGTATGACCCGGCCGGGGTTCGAACCCACGACCTCCCGATCACGGGGCGGACGCCTTACCACTGGGCCAACCGTGTCGGTGGTCTCTTAATGCATGTTAAACAAAGTTATAATAATATGCAGATCTAAATTAAGTTATGTTAAAAATTGACACTTTTTATCATTGGAAATTGTACTTAAAATGCAGTATGACAATTTATTTTTAAATTTGTATCTGTATATACAGTTATAATGTATTAAGTTTGATGTGATAGTTCTTTAATTATATTGTTTTCTGTTCTTGTTGACCCTATATTAGAGCGAGGGCTGGATGTAAAAAAAGCAATATTCTTGCTTATCTATTACCCTCGATAATAAAGATTTTGTCTTGTCTTGTCTTGTCTTATTCACAACTATCCACGTATGCACAACTATCCACGTCTGCAAATCTATCATTGAAATCAATGCCAGTTCACTCTTTTGTGGTGGCAGAAGATGTTGGTGTGTTTTTTCCACCTGCCTTAAAATGGCTGGGTCGTCTGTTGTTGTCCTCGTGCAGATGCACACGGGGCAACATTCGGCTTGTTCTGTGCACGAGTGATCAAGGCCGGGGACGTAGCTCAGTTGGCAGCGCGCTGGCTTTGTAGCCAGTCGGTCGCTATCAGCGTAAGTTCGATCCCCACGTTCGGCGAGAGATTTATTTCTCGGAGTCAACTTTTTGCAGACTCTCTTCGGTGTCCGAACACCCCCGTGTGCACACAGTCATGCGCACGAAAAAGATCCCACGTTCACAGCGAAAGTCGCAGGGCTATGAAAACACGAAGACACGCATGCATCATCTCTCGTCTCCGATTATCATGATCGTATTTCGATACTTTGACGAGACAAACCCAATGCTGGTGTGTCGAAGAAGACAGCCACAGCGGGCTTGTTCGAATCAAAGTATCACACCATATCTTCAACGTATTACCAATACCTGTCCCAATATAGACCAGTTGGTCTAAGAGGACGTTAAACCCTAATAGTCAGTCAGTGATCAAGGCCGGGGGACAAAGCAGACCACGCCGTGGTGAATAAGTCACAGGCGCATGATATTGGTTTAATGGTGCAGACACAAGACAATGATTTGTGACCCTCCACCACGAAATGAGTCGCATGTCACCTCGCGCGGTTCTGCGCTAGGCTTAATTAATATAAGTTCGGGGAGTGTCTGGTAACAGTGTGTGGGTCACCTTAGTCACAGGCTGATAACTCAAACAGTTTTTGCTCTTTTCTAAAACGGTTTTCACCACTGGATAGAGCATAAAAAACTCTTTATGAAAATGTAAAAATATGAAAATCATGCAAAGGTGACATTCCGTGGTGGAGGGTCACATTTGGTTACAATTGATGAAAATCTTGCCGTTCTTTAATGTGCCTCTTTATTGAGCCCGAAGTGGACTTCGCGAAGAGTTCGCGTAATCTTTTTACCTAAACCTCAGTGCTAAAGCTTCGTGCGGCCAGCTTCTCGAAGTCTTTTTACCGAAACCTCAGTGCTAAAGCTTCGTGCGGCCAGCTTCTCGAAGTCTTTTTACCGAAACCTCAGTGCTAAAGCTTCGTGCGGCCAGCTTCTCGAAGTCTTTTTACCTAAACCTCAGTGCTAAAGCTTCGTGCGGCCAGCTTCTCGAAGTCTTTTTACCGAAACCTCAGTGCTAAAGCTTCGTGCGGCCACCTTCTCGAAGTCTTTTTACCGAAAACTCAGTGCTAAAGCTTCGTGCGGCCAGCTTCTCGAAGTCTTTTACCGAAAACTCAGTGCTAAAGCTTCGTGCGGCCAGCTTCTCGAAGTCTTTTTACCGAAAACTCAGTGCTAAAGCTTCGTGCGGCCAGCTTCTCGAAGTCTTTTTACCGAAAACTCAGTGCTAAAGCTTCGTGCGGCCAGCTTCTCGAAGCATACTTCGCGCGTAGTCGACTTCGCCAAATTAAGGACAGGGATCAAAGTCCGTGGCCAGCATCAGTCCCTCTCCGCACCAAACTCTATGGGAGCAGACAAGACCTGGAAGCCACGACGTCATTCGTCTCCCAGACTAAACTGATGGTGTGACGGCGAACGCAAGAAGAAGAAGAAGAAAGTCCGTTACTGCTAATAATTCTGATCGATTGAAGTCAAATGAATGTCGTTGATAAGGTATGTGAAAAGGATAACAAAAGGTCAGAGAAGACCGCAGTGACAAAACTTTGTTTGGTTAATTAGCTAATTACTGTGCCATATCCAAAATGTCACACACACACACACACACACACACACACACACACACACACACACACACACACACATACACACACACACACACACACACACACACACACACACACACACACACACACTGGTTTTTGTATAAAAGGAAGCATGCAGAAGTGTATGTGAGTCTAGAAATTCATTAAAAAAAGCATTTCTCACACACACACACACACACACACACACACACACACACACACACACACACACACACACACACACACACACACTGGTTTTTGTATAAAAGGAAGCATGCAGAAGTATATTTGAGTCTAGAAATTCATTAAAAAAGCATTTCTTCTTTCAAAATTATGTTAATGTCTGCTTGTCGTATGCTGTGGAGATAATCAGATGTTGAAGCATACATGTTAAATCCTAAACCGCACCGGACAACCTTGACCTTTAAAGATTTTGATGTTTATATTTTCTATTATTGAAATAGCCGTCATGTTTCAAGAATTTGTTCTGTCTATTTTTTGTGCATCAGTGTTTGTCATTCTGCTATCTGCTTTTCGTGTCCCATGTAACGCAGTCCCTGTTCAACATGCAAATACTTGTATTTCTCTTGAGTGTTCATCAAGAAAACTAAGCACTTCTTGGCATCACAGGTTCTGGGAACCACAATCACACGTCATGTGGGAAAATCAACCGTGATGGAAATTAAAGTTCACTGGAAGCGTTTGACGACTTTTTTCTTGACATTGCTTCGTAGGCCACAGTCCTCAGATGGCAGATGAAAACGGAGTCTTTATGTGAGACAGGTTGGAGACAGGTTGGAGACAGGTTGGAGACAGGCTGGAGACAGGATGGAGACAGGTTGGAGACAGGTTGGAGACAGATTGGAGACAGGTTGGAGACAGGTTGGAGACAGGTTGGAGACATGTTGGAGACAGGTTGGAGACAGGTTGGAGACAGGTTATAGACAGAAGAATACATGTCAAATCCTAAATCGCACCGGACTACCTTGACCTTTAAAGATTTGATGTTTATATTTTCTATTATTGAAATAGCCGTCATGTTTCAAGAATGTGTTCTGTCTATTTTGTGTGCATCACTGTTGGAGACAGGTTGAAGACAGGTTGAAGACAGATTGGAGACAGGTTGGAGACAGGTTGGAGACAGGTTGGAGACAGGTTAAAGACAGGTTGGAGACAGGTTAAGTCTTGATCAGGCAACATCCCATGCTTACACTCCTGGTGCCTCACTGGCCTCTGCCCCTTCACTGGCCTCTGCCCCTTCACTGGCCTCTGCCCCTTCACTGACCTCTGCCGCTTCACTGGCCTCTGCCCCTTCACTGTCCTCTGCCCCTTCACTGGCCTCTGCCCCTTCACTGGCCTCTGCCCCTTCACTGGCCTCTGCCCCTTCACTGACCTCTGCCCCTTCACTGGCCTCTGCCCCTTCACTGGCCTCTGCCCCTTCACTGGCCTCTGCCCCTTCACTGGCCTCTGCCCCTTCACTGGCCTCTGCCCCTTCACTGGCCTCTGCCCCTTCACTGACCTCTGCCCCTTCACTGGCCTCTGTCCCTTCACTGGCCTCTGCCCCTTCACTGGCCTCTGCCCCTTCACTGACCTCTGCCCCTTCACTGGCCTCTGCCCCTTCACTGGCCTCTGCCCCTTCACTGGCCTCTGCCCCTTCACTGTCCTCTGCCCCTTCACTGACCTCTGCCCCTTCACTGGCCTCTGCCCCTTCACTGTCCTCTGCCCCTTCACTGGCCTCTGCCCCTTCACTGACCTCTGCCCCTTCACTGGCCTATGCCCCTTCACTGGCCTCTGCCCCTTCACTGTCCTCTGCCCCTTCACTGGCCTCTGCCCCTTCACTGGCCTCTGCCCCTTCACTGGCCTCTGCCCCTTCACTGGCCTCTGCCCCTTCACTGGCCTCTGCCCCTTCACTGGCCTCTGCCCCTTCACTGGCCTCTGCCCCTTCACTGGCCTCTGCCCCTTCACTGGCCTCTGCCCCTTCACTGGCCTCTGCCCCTTCACTGGCCTCTGCCCCTTCACTGGCCTCTGTACTAGCGACATTCAGCGTCCGGTGTGGTGGGGTCGGTCTGGTTTTGGGATGGTGCTGCGCTGCCAGCAGCCTGACCATGGGATAGGTTTAACTGTGGTTTGTTGATGACAACACGGTGACGGACTGATACTGTTTCTAGGACGATGATCATGCCTGACGATTTAAGTGTGTTCTCACTTAACGTGAGAGGGATTCGATCCCCAAACAAACGGAAACAACTGTTCCAGTTTTTAAGAAGACAATAGTTTGATGTAGTATGTTTGCAAGAAACGTATATCACGAAACAGGTAGCTGATGTGTGGAAAAAGGAATGGGGAGGGGATATGATTTATACCGAACGAACATCACACAGGGTCAACTGATTTTGTTTAAAAAAGGATGTAATTTTGATTATAAAGTAATGGAGACCCATTGTGATAGAATCCAAGGGGTAAATATAATTTGTGAAGGAAAGGATTTGTGGATTTTGAATGTTTATGCGCCAAACGATGTAAACTCCAAATGTGTTTTCTATCAGACGGTTGTGTCTTCTTCTTCTTCTTCTTCTTCTTCTTCTTCTTCGTTCATGGGCTGAAACTCCCACGTTCACTCATGTTTTTTGCATGAGTGGATTTGTACGTGTATGACCGTTTTTACCCCGCCATTCAGGCAGCCGTACGCTGATTCCGGGGGAAGCGTGCTGGGTATTTTCGTGTTTCTATAACCCACCGAACTCTGACATGGATTACAGGATCTTTTCCGTGCGCACTTGGTCTTGTGCTTGCGTGTACACACGAAGGGGGTTAAGACACTAGCAGGTCTGTACATAAGTTGACCTGGGAGATCGGAAAAATCTCCACTCTTAACCCACCAGGCGGCAGCGACCGGGATTCGAACTCACGACCTCCCGATTAGGAGGCCGACGTCTTACCACCACGCCACTGCGCCCGTCGGTTGTGTCAATTATTAAAGATTCCCGTTTGAGTAACGTCATTTTGTGTGGTGATTTAAATTGTGTTCATGACAATGAGTTAGACATAGTGAGCGGAGAAAGGCACGCTGAAAGAGCAGTGTCACAACTGAATGAAATGTTTATCGCATGTGATTTGTTTGATGTAAGGAGATTATTTAACCCTGGTATTAAAGAATTCTCTTGGTCAAAGACGAATCCGTTTATTGCTTGGAGAATTGACTATGTATTTACATGTGCAACACTTTTTGATAAAAGTACGGAATTGTCTGTTCCCTTTTACGACCACAGAGGTTGTTCTGTGCAACTCAAATTATCTGAGATTGACAGAGGCCCGAGTTACTGGAAATTCAATAATTTTCTCCTCCAGGATAAAGATTTTATTGATGGTATGAATAGAATGATTGAAAATCACGCATATGATTTTATAAACGATACTGATTATCAAACCGTATGGGAGCTGTTAAAATGTGAAATAAGAGATTGTGCAATGCAGTACGCACAGAAGAAAAAACGGTATTGCTTTGTTGTATGCTGAATTAAATGATTTAGATGCAAGGTTAGCGAATGACCCAGATAACTGTGGAATGCAATGCGAGCGTGAGAACCTTAAGTTAAAAATAGAATTAGTTGAGCAGTGTAAAGCTCGCGCAGCCCAAGTACGCGCCCGTGCGAAGTGGGTAGAACAGGGAGAAAAGAACACAAAGTATTTTCTCAACCTTGAAAAACCCAGGGCAAATGCGAAGATAATGGACAGTTTACAGTGTGAATCTGGGGAAATGATAACTGACCGGCGTGAAATCTTGAACGCGCAAAAGAATTACTATGCTGATTTGTACAGAAAAAAAGTAAACGTTGAAAACATGGACGAGAAGGTGGTTCAGTTTTTATCTGATGTGACAACATTACAGATTTCAGATTTTCAGAGAAATGAGTGTGAAGGGTTAATAACTGAAAACGAAGCTCTCGCTGCACTTAAGCAAATTAAATCTGGGTCGGCCCCTGGGGTTGATGGTATTACTGTAGAATTTTTGAAAGTGTTTTGGACCCGCATCAGAACATTGTTAATTGCGTCTTTTAATGCAAGTTTTGACGATGGAAAATTGTCTTCCACGCAGCGCAAAGCTGTCATTACCCTAAAACACAAGGGAAGGGATTTGTCTAAAAATGAATTAAAGAACTGGAGACCCATCTCCCTTACAAACAGCGATTATAAACTGATTGCCAAGTGTTTGGCAAAAAGGTTAGGAAGCGTTATGGGTGATATTGTTCAGAAAGATCAAGTCGGTTATATTAAAGGCAGAAAAGTATCTACCATATTAAGGTTAATTGATGATGTAATCGAACAGTCACACGAGTTAAATCAACCTGGTCTGTTGGTCGCAATTGACTGTGTTCAAGCGTACGATAGTATTTCAAAAGAGTTTATTATTAAAGCCTTTCACAAATTCGGGTTTGGGCCAGATTTTGTTCAATGGGTGACTGTGTTAATGAACGACATGGTTAGGTCAGTGCAGTATTGTGGATGGTTGTTGTCTGATTTGTTTGATGTGAAAGCCGGGATTCGTCAAGGGTGCCCGTTTTAATGTTTGGCCTTTGTACTGGCCATTGAATTGTTGGCATCAAAAATAAGACAGTGTAGACGTATTAAAGGAATTTCGTTATGGAATAATGTTGATATTGCAACCGTTATTAAAATTGCTCTGTATGCAGACGATATCACCCTTTTTTTAAAGGATGAGATTGATATGTATTATGCACTTGAAATAATGAATGACTTTTCTAGCTTTTCAGGCTTAAGGATACATAAGAGAAAGTATGAGGCGATGTGGTTGGGTAGTAGGAAACATTGTGATGAAACATTTTATAATTTTGTTTGGAAGAAGAAGTTGAAGATTTTGGGTGTATATTTTTGTAATGATAAGAGTGCTTCTTTGGTAGAAGATAACTGGACTGGAAGAATAAGGAATATTAAGCGATTGATTTGTGCATGAGAGAAGCGAAATTTGAGCCTTGTATGGAAAATATGTATTGTGAAAACGTTTTTAATTGCACAATTTGTGTATATTATGCAAGCGTTTGTATTACCTGACTGTGTTTTGAATGAAGTCAATACCTTATTGTTTAGATTTTTGTGGCGAAAAAGAGATTGTAATCGGAAGGCCTTTGAAAAGGCGAAAAGAAGCGTGTTATGTTTTGAAATTGAAAAAGGTGGTTTAAAAATAATCGATATTAGGCAAATGCAAATTTTTGTTTGTATTACAATGGGTTTCACAACTGACTACGTCAAATGAAAATGATAATGGGAGTTTCACTCCAAAGATGATGTATTTGCGTTTTGAAAAGCATTTTGAATTTTTCTTATCGAATGTAAACAGTGCAAGATTTAAAGGGTTAGACCTAGTGAAATCACACTTTTGGAAAGCAGTATTAAAATATTGGCTGGATAATAACCACTACGATCGTGGGACAATCGGGTCGATTTTATTATGGAATAATGCATGCATAACGTATAGTGGCAACGTTTTATTTTTTGAAAGTTGGATACAACGAGGTGTATTGGTATTTACTGACATTGTACGTTCGGGAGACATATTATCATATCAAGATATATGTGATTTGATTGGATATTCGCCAAACCGAATTCTTGAATATAACGTTGTAAAAGCTGCTGTGTCATTATTTATGAGGAAAAATGTTGTAAATATGACTGATGATGTTTGTATTACCTTACCACAGTTTAACGGCAAAAATGTGTTAAGTGCCAGAGAATATAGGAAAGAGATTATTAACATGAAAACAGATGTACCATGTTCCGGAAGAGAAAGTTTAATGTACAAATTGATGAACGATCTTGGATAGTTGCCTATCAGTCAACACATGAGACTAGATTATACACTGGAAAATTATGCACAACATTTATCCGACCAACATTCTCCTGTGTAACTGATTTCATTGAACACTTCTTTTTTGAATGCCCGGTTGTATACACATTCTGGAAGTTTATTGAAGAATTTGTTTTTCGTACTTTAGAAATTAAGATTGTTTTGAAAGTTAGTGATGTTTTATTTGGTATGCATTTTGTAATGGTGAAAAACTGCGGACTTCCTGGCACCCACTGGTCTGAGGATTTAGCACGGCCATCAACATCGAACGCAGAAGAAGAAGAAGAAGTAATGGTGAAAAAGGCAACTATGTATAAATTGAACCACATTATCTTGATCGTAAAGATTTGCGTTAGTATACATAAAAACAAGTCGCGTAAGGCGAAAATACAACATTTAGTCAAGTAGCTGTCGAACTCACAGAATGAAACTGAACGCAATGCAACGCAGCAAGACCGTATACTCGTAGCATCGTCAGTCCACTGCTCACGGCAAAGGCAGTGAAATTGACAAGAAGAGCGGGGTAGTAGTTGCGCTGAGAATGATAGCACGCTTTTCTGTACCTCTCTTCGTTTTAACTTTCTGAGCGTATTTTTAATCCAAACATATCATATCTACATGTTTTTGGAATCAGGAACCGACAAGAAATAAGGTGAAAGTGTTTTTAAATTGATTTCGACAAATATAATATTTAATATTTAATTTTCAGAGCTTGTTTTTAATCCAAATATAACATATTTATATGTTTTTGGAATCAGCAAATGATGGAGAATAAGATGAACGTAAATTGGGATCGTTTTATAAAAAATTTAAAAAAATTACAATTTTCATATTTTTAATGACCAAAGTCATTAATTAATTTTTAAGCCACCAAGCTGAAATGCAATACCGAACTCCGGGCTTTGTCGAAGATTTCTTGACGAAAATTACAACCAATTTGGTTGAAAAATGAGAGCGTGACAGTGCCGCCTCAACTTTCACGAAAAGCCGGATATGACGTCATCAAAGACATTTATCAAACAAATGAAAAAAACATATGGGGATATCATACCCAGGAACTCTCATGTCAAATGTCATAAAGATTGGTTCAGTAGTTTAGTCTGAATCGCTCTACACACACACACAGACAGACAGACAGACAGACACACACACACACACATACACCACGACCCTCGTCTCGATTCCCCCCTCTACGTTAAAACATTTAGTCAAAACTTGACTAAATGTAAAAACAAATTCGTTTATTACCGTTGGAAAGTATTTTTAATAGGCAATTACAGATAAGAAGCATTTTTGTGTGAGTGTTCGAAGAACAAAACGTTAAAAAAAAGTTAGCTTGTTGTACTCGATAAGTTGTATTTAATTTATTGTATGAGATATTTGTTGTTATTTATTTGAATAAAATTGTTTGAGAAAAAAAAAAAAAAAAAAGAATGTCAGCATTTTCTTCTGCAAGAAAAACAAGTCGCGTAAGGCGAAAATACAACATTTAGTCAAGTAGCTGTCGAACTCACATAATGAAACTGAACGCAATGCAATTTTTCAGCAAGACCGTATACTCGTAGCATCGTCAGTCCACGCTCATGCTCATGGCAAAGGCAATGAAATTGACAAGAAGAGCGGTTTAGTAGTTGCGCTGAGAAGGATAGCACGCTTTTCTGTACCTCTCTTTGTTTTAACTTCCTGAGCGTGTTTTTAATCCAAACATATCATATCTATATGTTTTTTGAATCAGGAACCGACAAGGAATAAGATGTAAGTGTTTTTAAATTGATTTCGACAATTTAATTTTGATAATAATTTTTAAATTTTTCATTTTCAGAGCTTGTTTTTAATCCAAATATAACATATTTATATGTTTTTGGAATCAAAAAAGGATGATGGAGAATAAGATAAACGTAAATTTGGATCGTTTTGTAAAAAAAATATTATTTTTACAATTTTCTGATTTTTAATAACCAAAGTCATTAATTAATTTTTAAGCCACCACGCTGAAATGTAATACCGAAGTCCGGCCTTCGTCGAAGACTACTTGACCAAAATTTCAACCAATTTAGTTGAAAAATGAGAGCGTGACAGTGCCGCCTCAACTGTCACGAAAAGCCGGATATGACGTCATCAAAGACATTTATCCAAAAAAAGAAAAGAACGTCTGGGGATATCATACCCAGGAACTCTCATGTCAAATTTCATAAAGATCGGTCTAGTAGTTTAGTCTGAATCGCTCTACACACACACACAGACACACAGACACACACACACACACACACACGCACGCACGCACATACACACACACACACACACACACACACACACACACACACACACACACACACACATACACCACGACCCTCGTCTCGATTCCCCCCCTCTACGTTAAATCATTTAGTCAAAACTTGACTAAATGTAAAAACAGGAAGTTAGGAAGAGAGACGTGCCGAAGAGAATGTGAACATCTTTCATGAAAAAAAAAAGAAAATAAAAAAAATAAAACAAAAGAGGGCCGTTGTCTGGAGGGACGCTGGCTGGAGGGGCGTTGTCTGGAGAGGCATAAAGTTGACCTGGCCTACGTTACTTGAAGTAAACTCCAGCATTGACTGCTGCCAGGAAGACAGACACTACTCCTGCCACACCCAAACCGATGGCCAGAGCGCTCGATGAACTGGATTCCGTGTCTGATTCTGCAACATAAGCAACATGTACCTCTTCAACACACAACTAAATGATATTAATAATAATGAGGATAGTCATATGTCGCAAATCCTAAAACAGTTCAGAGCGCTTCACAAAAACATACATAATTAAATTATTATGTACACAATTAGAAATAGAATAAAAATACACATCGAAATAAAGATAATTATACACTAACATCCTAAGCACGCATCATGTCAACACACAATGTACACATAATACTTGGTATTTTTAGTGCTATGATTATTATAGACAGGTGAAACCACTCACAAGGAGTTGCAAGTCAATAAAAAAAAAGTTAGGAAGTAGAACTCTCATTGACAAGGGCTAGTACAGAGAGAGGTAGCTGTTTACTAATACATGTATAAGTAAAACATTAGCGTCAATTTACCCTTCTTTCAACCATGTGACGTCATATGACGACAATATTATAATATGTTTGATACCTTGTTCACAGATCAGCTTTTTATATTTAGTCAAGTTTTGACTAAATATTTTAACATCGAGGGGGAATCGAAACGAGGGTCGTGGTGTATGTGCGTGTGTGTGTGTGTCTGTGTGTGTGTGTGTGTGTGTGTGTGTGTGTGTGTAGAGCGATTCAGACTAAACTACTGGACCGATCTTTATGAAATTTGACATGAGAGTTCCTGGGTATGAAATCCCCGAACGTTTTTTTCATTTTTTTGATAAATGTCTTTGATGACGTCATATCCGGCTTTTCGTGAAAGTTGAGGCGGCACTGTCACGCCCTCATTTTTCAACCAAATTGGTTGAAATTTTGGTCAAGTAATCTTCGACGAAGCCCGGACTTCGGTATTGCATTTCAGCTTGGTGGCTTAAAAATTAATTAATGACTTTGGTCATTAAAAATCGGAAAATTGTAAAAAATTACAAATTTATAAAACGATCCAAATTTACGTTTATCTTATTCTCCATCATTTGCTGATTCCAAAAACATATAAATATGTTATATTCGGATTAAAAACAAGCTCTGAAAATTAAATATATAAAAATTATTATCAAAATTATTTTTTCGAAATCAATTTAAAAACACTTTCATCTTATTCCTTGTCGGTTCCTGATTCCAAAAACATATAGATATGATATGTTTGGATTAAAAACACGCTCAGAAAGTTAAAACAAAGAGAGGTACAGAAAAGCGTGCTATCCTTCTTAGCGCAACTACTACCCCGCTCTTCTTGTCACTTTCACTGCCTTTGCCATGAGCGGTGGACTGACGATGCTACGAGTATACGGTCTTGCTGAAAAATGGCATTGCGTTCAGTTTCATTCTGTGAGTTCGACAGCTACTTGACTAAATATTGTATTTTCGCCTTACGCGACTTGTTTGTTTGTCCTCGGGGAGAAAATCGTTTTCTGTTTCATCTTTATCGATCAAAGGCAACACCCGGCATCCCTCCCTACGCACACACCAACTCAAATACACACACCAACTCAAATACACACACCAACTCAAATACACACACACACACACACACACACACACACTCACTCACACACACACACACACACACACACACACACACACACACACACACACACACACACACACGAACGGCCACACACACGTATGCAGACGGACACTGTTAAAGGTGGTCGTCTACATTTTTGCTTTTTACATTTAGTCAAGTTTTGACTAAATGTTTTAACGTAGAGGGGGGAATCGAGACGAGGGTCGTGGTGTATGTGCGTGTGTGTGTGTGTGTGTGTCTGTCTGTGTGTGTGTGTAGAGCGATTCAGACTAAACTACTAGACCGATCTTTATGAAATTTTACATGAGAGTTCCTGGGTATGATATCCCCATATGGTTTTTTTTATTTTTTCGATAAATGTCTTTGATGACGTCATATCCGGCTTTTCGTGAAAGTTGAGGCGGCACTGTCACGCCCTCATTTTTCAACCAAATTGGTTGAAATGTTTGTCAAGTAATGTTTGACAAAGCCCGGACTTCGGTATTGCATTTCAGCTTGGTGGCTTAAAAATTAGTTAATGACTTTGGTCATTAAAAATCTGAAAATTGTAAAAAAAATATTTTTTTTTTAAAAAGGATCTAAATTTACATTCATCTTATTCTCCATCATTTGCTGATTCCAAAAACATATAAATATGTTATATTTGGATTAAAAACACGCTTTGAAAATTAAATATATAAAAACTAATATGAAAATTAAATTTTCGAAATTAATTTAAAAAACACTTTCATCTTATTCCTTGTCGGTTCCTGATTCCAAAAACATATAGATATGATATGTTTGGATTAAAAAACACGCTCAGAACGTTAAAACAAAGAGAGGTACAGAAAAGCGTGCTATCCTTCTGAGCGCAACTGCTACCCTGCTCTTCTTGTCACTTTCACTGTCTTTGCCGTGAGCGGGTGACTGACGATGCTACGAGTATGCGGTCTTGCTGCGTTGCATTGCATTCAGTTTCATTATGTGAGTTCGACAGCTACTTGACTAAATATTGTATTTTCGCCTTACGCGACTTGTTTTCTATAATCTTATGGTTAGATTTCGCTAAAACGTTATGTCAGATGATGAATGAACCATGGGGAAAAAGTTATAGAAAAAAAATATATGTAAAAAAAGATTTTATTTTTGGGTAACGTGACTCACGCTTCCAATATTTTGTTTTCTGTTTGCTGAGAACATGTGCTTTGCCTAAAAATACTGACCAATCAAATTCATGTCACTATGCTTATAGCCACGCCCAAACAAGTGCAGCAACAGTTTCACACTGGAGCGCTGTCCACGCTTTTTTTTAAACGCACGAAATGCACGGGATTTGAGAGGAGTTTTGCGCTTGGCATTTTCCAAATAAGGATATCCTACTATGAGTACTACGCTGGAATACTACAATGAATTTTCAAACGGCTACACTGGCTTCGTCTTTCCTGATCGAAAAGGTGTGTATTGTTGATAGTTGTAGATAATAGACTCTGCATTTTAATGGTCAAATGGCGATTTCGATATAAAAAATGTTTAGATGTCTACGAAGTTAACCGCTATAGCCCTTGATGAAATATTTCGTCAACTTTCAAGGTCAAGGCGGGGTCGAGTTCAGGTAGAAAAAGAAAATGGTTTGGGTTTTTTAAATGTGCGAAGTTACATTTCTGAAAACTCATACTCCTATTACATTTAAATAGTTTTTTTGTTTTTCACTATTTCAAAAATAGCAAAAACAAAGCGCTAAGAACAAAACTTCGTAAATGCTTTTTTCCATATAATTTGGACCAGCACCATCAAAAGGACTCTCTCTCTCTCTCTCTCTCTCTCTCTCTCTCTCTCTCTCTCTCTCTCTCTCTCTCTCTCTCTCTCTCTCTCTCTCTCTCTCTCTCTCTTTCTCTCTGCATGTATTTATTTATGCCTGTACAAATGCACCGTTTTTGGTTGCTTTACCGTTCACACGAACAAGGATTTCCTGAGTGGAGTTGAACCGTGGCCATTTGTCTGATTTAGCCACGCAACGGTACTTTCCACCATCGTCCAAATCCACCGAGTCACGCTGCAGCCTAGCGTTTTCAATTTGTTCGCCGTTGTATGTGTTAGCCGTCTGGAGCTTGTAACGAGCCTCATCTCCTCCCTGAACATGGAACCAAATCGTCGTCGTCACGGAATGTTGGCGTAATTCAACTCTTGGTGGTTATGATGTTTTTGTGCTTTAGACTAATAAATTATTCTCCATGAGAGATATTCTCTTAAATACGATGGACAGTACTTGATTTTTTTTTTTTTTTTTTTTTTTTTTTGGGCTCCTTGTTTTATTATTTTTATCTTAAAAGGTACATTTCTTTTTTTTCTTTTTTTTTTTTTTTTTTTTTTTTTAACATTTTATTTCCTTTATATACACATAAACACAGCATAGCATACATCATACACAAAGCGCATACACACGTACATACCTAGACAAGACGCAGACATAGACAGTAGGGTGGGATGTTGAAAAGACAGGGGATATGGAAGGGGGGGGGGAGAACTGAGGTTGTGGGGGGGGAGGGGGGGGGTTGTAACTGAGGTTGGGGGAGGGGAGGGGGGTAGGTGGGGGCGGTGGTCACAATTTAGCCTCCAAGTATACATGGGGTTTAATTATCGGCATAAAAGTATTGTATAACCTGTTATGAGTAAATGGGTCAGGGGGTATCACATTCAAAAATGTTCATACGAAATCAATCAATACAATTATCCTATAGCATCAATGAAAAAAGTGTCTATATAAACACCACTCTTTTTCAAATTTACCATAATAATTATTTACACTAGCATTATACTTTTCGATCAAAAACCTTTGTTTAGCAATTTTCACAAAAACATTTAGTGTTGGGACTGTCTTATTTAATTTGGCTCCAAATATACTTTGTTTGGCAAGGAGAATAAACAAATCAAAAACAGCATCCGTATGAAAGTTGTCTAAATACCCTAAAATGACTAGCTCTTTTGACAAATTCAAATTACTGCAATGTGTGAAATTTTGACATAACCATTCTGTGAAATCAGACCAGAAAAGCTTAACTCTTGTGCACTCCCAAAACAAATGTTCTAAGGTTTCCTCTTCCTGTGTACAAAAGCTACATAGTGATGTGTCAGAAATTTTCATCAAAAATAACAGGCGTTGAGTGGGAAAAATTCTATGCAGTATTCTATATTGGAACCACCTTAGGTATGTGTCTTGTGTAGTTCGCCTTATTGTCAGAAATACCTTTCCAACATTTACATCAAAATTCAATAAATTAGCCCATTTTTCCATGCACTGTAGATTGCCATCATTTTTCACAAGATGGGTATATATATGTTTTGCTCCACCTTTAGCTATTTGTTTCCATACAACATCATCACCAATATGAAAAACATTGTTTAAAACTGCATCTAACTTTAGTCTTTTATGAAAATTCTTAACTGAGCGCATAACGCCCTCGAAAAAGACAAAATTCAGTTGTAAATTTGGATGTTTCAATTTAAAATCGTTATATGACAAAAACCCATCGGCTCTCATCAAGTGACCGACTGTAATAATGCCGTTTTCCATCCAATTCCTGTTAAAAATAACCTTTTTATCTATGCAAATATGTACATTATAATACAGACGCTCTGAAGCAAAATCACTCAAGGAGATGGGGACACATTTGCATGCAAAATGTTTATAATGTTTGAAAACATCTCTCCAGAAAGGATTCTGAACTCTTTGCATCAATATGTTTCCAAACTCACCTCCTCTTTTGTGAATGTTATGTACAAGTGGACACAGAGCTTTCAGAAGTTTAGTTACTTTTCCTTCACTACAAAGGACTCGCTGTAACCATGATATCTTCAGAGCTGACAAAAAGCATTTCAAATCCACCATTTTAAGCCCCCCCTCTTCAAACGACTGATATGCTGTTGTTCTCTTTATTCTATCTTTCTTACCATTCCATAGAAATGAAAAAAATAACCTATTCAAATCAAACAAAAACTTATCATCAGGGTCAGGTAAACTCATAAACAGATGAGTTAACTTAGACAGCGCCAAACTCTTAATAACTGTTATTTTTCCAAAGGGTGTTAAATTTCTTCTGGACCAGGACCTGAACAAATTCTCAATTTCTACCAATTTATGTTCATAATTAAGGGGTATAATGTCATCTAAGTTGACTGAAAAAACAATGCCAAGAACTTTAAATGTTACAGGGTTCCAACTGAGCATAAGTTCCGGCATAAATTTAATATTACAATTTGTATGTGAGCCTATCCAGACTGCCGTAGACAGTACTTGATTTAACATTCTTTTATTTTTCATCATGCCAGGTACCAATATGTACACTATTTTATTAACCGCCCTGATATGGCCCTTCGTGGTCGGCTGGGCGTTAATCAAGTTCAAGTTCAAGTTCAAGTTTATTAGTCCATAACCCATGGGGGCATTTTGAACAATAAATACAATCAATACAATCATGATATATGCTAATATAATAAATAAATTTTAAAAAAATTAAACAAATAAAAATATAAAAATAAAAAATAAAAAAAACGCATACAATTTGTTTACCAGCAAAATAGATGGTTTCAGCAGCAAATAGGAAGGAGTGAGCAGCGAATGTGAAGCAGCAAATTGGATGAATTCAACATCAGAATAGATTAATTGAACAGCCAAGCAGATTTCTTTAACACTTTCACGACGGGAGGTGACTATATTAGTAATAGCGCTGCAACGCCCACGGACGGGAAGTGACTATTTTAGTATTAGACATACAAGGTACACGACTCGTGATTGCTTCCCGGTTTTTGAAGCTTGCAGTAAATTGAGTTGTTTCCCTTGACACACTTGGTGTGCCCTTCCGCCATATGTAAAATTAGCCTGATTTGTGCGGTTTTTTCGAGAAAAAAAATGAATCGAAGGCGAGCCTTGTCACGGGAGGAGATTCTCCGGATGTTGGATCTTGAGGACCCTGTAGATCATGATTCCGACGTGTTGTTTTCGCCTCAAGAAAGCGATAATAGCAGTGATATTGAGGAAGAAACAGCCCTGTTGTTGCTGCTAGTATGAGTCGGCAAACTACACGTGTTAGGGTGGTACTGCATGAATCTTCGAATGTGTAGTTGCAAGGGGGGCGTGGCAGCACTGATAACAATGGATGGCTGGAGCCTAATCCTTTTGGAAATGTTCATAGGTGTACAGTTGGGACTTTGTTGTGAAAATGTGACTTATATTCAATATGGATTACCTAGACATCATTTGGTGAGTGTCACAGTTTTGTTTCATTTGAGTCAGGATGCTGTGAGTGAATGCGGGATTTGCTTGTTTTTTTCTTTGTACTGTCTCCTTATTTCTGTGTAGAATTTTAACAATATTTCAGCTAATTCATAGGTTTTACACCTTGTTTGGTTATAAAATTATTTATAATACTTTCTGTTAAAAAATAACTTTTAAAAAAGCAGTGGAAAAGAAAACACACAAAAAAACGTTAAAAAACACAAATTATCCCCCTTTCACCCCCCCTTTGCTAAAACAAATCGCGTGACAAACTTATAAATAGCACGACTGAACTGGGCATCCATTTTTTAATTAGTACACAAAATTTGGTGGTGATTGGACTTAATTCAAGCTTGCTAGACAGATTTCTTTACAGTTACTGTTTTTTGGGAAGTTTCTTGGTGGCAAGCTTGGGCAGGCAGGACGTTAACGCCGTGGCAATAATGGGGCAGAAATAGGTCGTCCCCTCTTCGCTTCTCTCCCAGGGGGACGGTCTTTGCCTGCGCTGGTGGTTCAGAAATGGACAGCCGGATTTCCATGCCAAGTGGGTGTTTACATATGTTGGACTTCATGTAGACAGGGCAATTGCAGTCAATTCTGTTGTCCTCCACGGTCAGACTCCAAACCGAGTTCCGGCTCTCCTTGTACTGGTCAAACGATTCCCAAGAGGCTCTCTGGAACTGGTCTTGCTGAATCCTGACAGCTGTCTTCAGGTCCATGTTCTGAAGCGACTCCGAGGCCACGAACACTTTCTGGTTCCTCTTGATGGACTTTGCGTTTGAAGATGCCCACTGATAGGCAGCCGTCCAGCCGGGCAAGGTTCTGTCTGGTTCTTGGGCCACTGGGATATGATCAGGCTGAGCGTTGTCTCTCTCTCTCTGGACCAGTTCAGGACAATGTCTCTTTCAACAAGGGTTAGGAATCTGGACAAGTTAAGCCTCTCACGAAATGTGTTCTGACGTTTGATGGTCTGGTTTATTGCCTCCAGTCCATTGTTTGTGAAAGGAATTCCCGGGGCGTAGCCTTCGTACCAGGTGTCATTGCGGTCGATTCATGACCCCTTGAAGTACTCCACGAAAGACAACAATCCGTGATCGTCGGAATCTTCCCAAAATATTTATCGCAGCTAATTTGCTGTTGAAACCCATCTTTTTTGCTGCTGGTCTATCTTTTTTGCTGCTGGTCCATCTAATATGCTGGTCCATTAAATCCCTGCCTAAAAAAAATTATGAAAAACTGTTACAAATTCTATTAGTAAAGTCCAAAATATTCTTTAGCAATTTCTTTTTCTTAGTAGCAAACAACTTTTTAAATTTAAGTGCATTAGGTTTTTTCCAATAGTAAGGTGGTAACAACTCAGCTCTTTCTTCTTTTCATCACACTCTTGTAGTTTAGTGAAATGTTCGAAAAACTCAGAACAAGTTGGATAGTTAGTTTTGGAATTATTCTTTTTATTTTTATTTAGAAGATTCCAGTATGCTTTCGGGTCAGTACTTCTTAACTTTCTCAAAGTTTTAACGAACTCATTATGATACGACTTGCATTCCTTTTTTATTGTCTTTTTGTATTCTTTAAAAGCACTCTTTTTTTCATCTTCATTGAACACATTTTTAAACCGTCTTGCTTTGTTTTTCGCATGTAAAAATAGTTTTCTTTTCTCTTTGCAAATTGCACTAAACCATGGTTGTTGTAGTTTAAATTTCTTTGAACGTGGCTTTTTCATAAATTTTTGTTTTTTAATTACACCGATTTTCTCAGCAGAACAATTTAAAATATCAAAAATCTTGTGCAAACAAACAAACAAACTATGTTATTACCGAAAAGCCCTATACAATGAGTTACTCAAAAATTCCATGATGACATCAATATGAACCTCAGCCATTCACTCATTATCTCCCAGGTACGGATATATCCGTACCAACTCATATGGCTCTATGTGACCAGGTACGGATATATCCGATCAGACTGTTAGCTTCAGTCGCTTCCTGTAACGTCGATCTAACGCCTGCATTCCAGCGTGTTCATACACAGTATCTACACAGTTACTACAATTCTGAGTGACCTGCTGCAGCACAGCTGGTCTCGGCTAAAAAAAACTTGGTCAACATAGGTGGGGTACAAAGTGTTAACTGTGTACACTTGAACTTGGAATAGTTTCTTAGGTTTAAAATAACTCTGCAGTAACCAGCACCACGATAATACACGTTTTTTCGAAAATAAATTTGCTATGTATTGTGGAAAAGTTGCATGGAAAACACTCCGTCGTACAGTTAGGATCAGTGATCTCATCGAATACCTAACTCTGATGTATTTGTAATCCAGTGGCCGGTAAATTTTCCTTTGACACAACTGCAAATGAGAGTTCACGATTCATTGTGGCAATGATTATATATTGACCTGCTGTGATTGCTGTCATAGCGTTTTGTCTGCGGTAACTAGAGTTTGACGTGAGGTCATGGAAACACACACATGACTATGATGTGTATATTTTCAAGATAAACAACAGGCATCCCAAACGTGTTGTTTTAAAAACATTGTCAATGCCGCAATAACAAGCAAACAGCAACACGTCTAAAAGACACGGACAAAAACATAGTTTGTCATGAGGTTTGAAAGCCATCAGCAACTTCAGACATAATAAAGAATCATGAATCTGAAACTGTCACGTGAACTGATCAAATTGAATACATAGTTCGCACCACACACACAAACACACACACACACACACACACAAACACACACACACACACACACACACACTGCACACACACAAACACACTGCACACACACACAAACACACACACACACACACACACACACACACCGTGGTGGGCATGCTAGTTCATTCTACATGTAAGCTTGGGAACGACAGTTACGTTACACATGTATTTTTGTGCATCCGTTTGATCTCGTGAACTCGTGGTACCTCTGTGCTATCGAGGATTCAAACCTGTACTATCGGGGATCCACTAAGGTTTCCGAGACTGTGTTTTGCCTCTATTGGAATGGTCTCGCGGAAGAGCCGATTCTTAAATTTGCATAGGTAAAACGATCGCTTTCACCAGAAACTTTCACCAAGTCTCTGGAGTAAATTTGTGATTAATGTTTTTGTGAACAAGAAACAATTGACAGGTGGTATTATTCCATCTTCCCTTTTCTCTTCGCCGCGATGCAATTTTGAATAAGTTGAAGGCGACGCTAGACACCAAGTAGAGAAAGTAAAGATACTCGACATCCCTCGGGTCGAAACTGTCTTTTTGCTTGGAATTCTTGGAGGGAGACAACGTGTATTTTGTCGCGTGTGTTTTCCGGGCGCCTTGTGTGACATGTTTGGTCACAGGCTGAAATCCTTCGGGATGTGAGAATTCTTTGCTGGTAGGTTAATACAATTTTCTTTCTGCAATTGGGTAAGCAGTGAGAAGAAAAGTATGCTGCTTGGGGAAGGATTTATTTGAATGTTCATGAAGATTGTTTTGTTAGTTGAACGTTTGGGAAAACTTTTGTTTATTGAATGCTTTAGAAAACCGTTTGAGAGAACGGTATTGTAGGCATGTTATTTGGTAGGAATGATGTCTTTTGTTGTTCAAGGATTTAGTTTGTGGTAGTTGAAATTGTTGAATTGTTTACGTATGCTTATGGCGTGCATTCTGTGCTTTGCAGGATGGCGGAGTGTGCGACGGGGTTTCGTAGACGGGGTTTCTAGCTAGGTTTTTGTAGATGGGGTTTTAGTTCAGTTTTTTAGTGGGGCGTAGATTGGTTTTCGTAGATTAGTTCTCGTAGATTAGTTTTCGTAGATTGGTTTTTGTAGACTGGTTTTCGTACACTGATTTTCGTAGATTAGTTCTCGTAGATTAGTTTTTGTAGACTGATTTTCGAAGACTGGTTTTCGTAGACTGGTTTTTGTAGACTAGTTTTTGTGGATTAGGTTTCGTTAGATTAGTTGTAGATTAGAATCTCATTGTGTTTTTTTGGATTAAAGTTGAGAGTGAGGATTTAGAGTAGAGTTTTAGTGTAGTTTGGAGGGAGGATTTAGCGTGTTTTTAAGTGTAGTTTTAGAGGGAGAATTTAGAAGATTTTTGGAGTGAAGAATTGAGAGCGTTGTTTTTGGAGTTGTTTAGTCCTATAGTAATACATTGAAAGTTTTGTATTTGGAAGTAAACCCCCGTTATCCCACACATTCCCTTTTTCATCTTTTGGAATAAAAGAACCTGGTAATATAACTGGTGTCGATTGCTTGAGTGTTTCAGCTCGGTAAGAAAGAGTAAAGTATATTGGCACACGGTTACATACACAACAGTGGATTTTAGCATACAGAGTGAAACAGGACAAGGCTCGATGCCTACCACAATTGGTTCTCCGTCCTTGTACCAGGTGACCCTGGGTTTAGGATAGCCCAGAACTCTGCATTCAATGGTCAGCGTCTCACCCAGTACCACGTCCTTTGACTCAAAAGGAAGGACCTGTGGTGTAGCTGCACATTGCATAGATCACACATGTCATAACATCAGCAACAACAACAAAACATGAAAGAATATGAGCCAAAGAAATAATAATAAAAATAACTCTCCGCATATAAATGCTATTCTTAAGTCGAGATACCTTCAGCTATCACTGCCTGATCTTCAAACACATATTATGCGAGCTGAAGCAAGAGTGTTTCTTTGTGTTTTCCTTTCTTTCTTTCTTTCTTTCTTTCTTTCTTTATTCTTTTGAAACAGAAACGCTTTTGGTGTTCTAGTCGCTTCACACCTAAGTCAAGTGTTATTCAGTCCGTCTATCACAAATTCACACCTATCCGCGAAAACTGACAATAGGCCACAATGGACCATGTCAGGGAACAGAAGTAGCTCGCTGACTGTCTGATTTTTTCCGAGCTTTTATTACCTCTCTGGGCCATAAGATGTGGACTACCTTGGGATGGGACAATAAAGTAATGAGAGAGAAAAATCTAATATAGTCCTTGACTTTGGACGGTGTTTAACGTCGTTTTCAACCAAGAAGGTTATATCGCGACGGGGAAAGGGGGAAGATGGGATAGAGCCACTTGTCAATTCAGTGTTTCTTGTTCACAAAAGCACCAATAAAAATATTGCTCCAGGGGCTTGCAACGTAGTACAATGTATTACCTTACTGGGAGAATGCAAGTTCCCAGAACAAAGGACTTAACATTTCAAACAATGCTTGACTAAAAAATTTTGAAAAATTGACTATATTCTATACAAGAAACATTTAACAAGCTTAAAAGGAGAAACAGAATCCGTTAGTCGCCTCTTACAACATGCTGGGGAGCATCGGGTAAATTCTTCTCCCTAACCCGCGGGGGGAGTGTTTTCCTTTCGGAGCTTTTTCTCCATACTGGACCTCATGAAATAAACGTTACAAGAAGATGAATCAGAGATGAAAGCAAGCTACCAACCCGCAAAGCGTGAGGAGACTTACCATAGTATTTAACATCAATATCAATGCTGCGTTGTTTTCCATTGTCCTCAAATTGTGCAACACATACGTACAGTCCAGCAAAACTGCGAACTGAAAAGTTTCAAGCGAAGCATAACTTTTGTTATCTGATATTGTGAATTAGACACACCACACAATAACACATGCTACAAGAGAACTCTAACCTGTTTGCTTGTTTGTGGGCTGAAACTCCCACGGCTTTTACGTGTATGACCGTTTTTACCCCGCCATTTAGGCAGCCATACGCCGCTTTCGGAGGAAGCATGCTGGGTATTTTCGTGTTTCTATAACCCACCGAACTCTGACATGGATTACAGGATTTTTTCGTGCGCACTTGGTCTTGTGCTTGCGTGTACACACGGGGGTGTTCGGACTCCGAGAAGAGTCTGCACACAAAGTTGACTCTGAGAAATAAATCTCTCGCCAAACGTGGGGACGAACTCACGCTGACAGCGGCCAACTGGATACAAATCCAGCGCGCTACCGACTGAGCTACATCCCCGCCCACTCTACCCAGTATAATATAGCGTCATATAGCTCCAGCGGCGTTAGCTGGACGACACGTAGATTAAGAGCATACTAGAAAATCGGCTCAGGCCCGACACTGCTGGCAGTTTGTTGCCTATATAATATTTAAGTTGAGAAGTTTAATCACAGGTCCCAGGGTCGATCCCACTTTATTTTGAGTCCACTGGCCTAGTCCACCTTTTTCCAGATATATTTGCTATCAAGGGTCAAGGTCACTTCTAAAAGGGACACTATAATTATATCCACACCGAGAACTGATTTTTACATCGAAGGGGAATTCTACTTGGTTCAAATTTTGAAGGAATTAGTGTCGAATTTGATGTTTTTATGTAGTCAGTTTATGCCTCATAGTGTTTAGGCGGTGACTGACAAATTTGTTTGAAAAAAACTGTGTTTTATCGGTGTAGATAGCGTTGATCATAACTCGGGGTCTTTGTTCGTACACAATGGCTAGCTCAGCAGATGTTCCTGTTTTAAATATTTTGTTCGGCGATTTTATCACCACATTGTGAAGAATGGTTATATGTATAGGTTACAACACGATGGTTTTTTTATATGGCTTGTATTTCAGTCAAGACCCAGCGGATGAATATCATCGGGAGACACGAGCCTTTGGCGAGTGGATCTCGATTAATATTCCCGCTGGGTCTTGACTGAAATACAAGCCATATAAAAAAAAAACACGAGTGTTGTAATCTGTATATATCCCATTATACCATCAAACACAAAGTGTAGACTACTAGCAGCACTGTTGCGATCTGTGGAGTGTAAAACAGTGGTGCCAGCGAGACTTGGCCCTTTTGCAACCTCAAACCAAGTGAATGTCGCTGAAAAAATAAAACGAATAAGTGCATCGATAAGTACGCGGTAACACTACTTTCAGACCATTTAAAAGCTTTAAGTAAAGGTTCATAAGTTGCAAGAAAGTAATGAAGTCGTATAGAAATCAATTTAGTTGAAGCGCACAATTCTTTTGTTTTGCGTTTCAGGTCAGCGGAACGAGCGAACCCGGTTTGGCACCCATTTGGCTAACTCGATTCAGAATCGATTCAACGTTGTTTTTCTCGAACGTATTATTATACAATCAGGCTTATTGACAGAGAAGCAAATTTTTGGGGAACAAATATGTAGGTTTAGATTTAACCATTTGCTCCCTATTTGAAATGTATCTACGTGATAAACTGTTTTGCGAGTGTGTTTGCATGGATGAACCTAAACTGGTATGGGTGTGAGGAAAACAGGACCAAAGTGGTGAAGTCGCGAATTGCTGACACCAAGTCTGTCACCGCCGATTGATTGCATTTTGAAGGAATATGACTGGATTACGGAAAAATGCACACATGTTAAGTTCTTGGATACCTTCATCGCCAATGTGGACTTACTGCAGAGCCAGGCAAAAGAGTAGACTTGCTCGCAAAATACGTGAAACAGCCGATGTTTGATAACGAAGCGAAGCCAAACCAGGTAAGGACGCTTCTCGGTCACGCTGCGTCTGGTGCCGTTTGGGGTCACCACATCCAGTATAGCGAAGCCAAGTGGCCTTGAAACACTCTTAACTACCCCTTCCTCACCTCCGTTGATCTTTACTAGGTCGTTCACTTTAATAGGTCGATCGACAACAAGCTGTCTTGGCATGCCAACACTGACCAAATCTTGAAGAAAGCGCACACGCGCATGTACTGTCTAAGGAAGCTTAGATCGTTCTCTGTTCGTAATGACATCCTGCAGATGTTCTATCTGTCCACTGTTGGTAGCGTGTTGACATATGCATGTGTGTGCTGTGGGGGGGGGGGGGTAACCTTAGTAAACAGGATAGTGAAAAGCTAGTCAAGAAGGCTGGATCTGTTGTAGGCAGGAAACAAGAGACCATTGAATCAGTTTGCCAGAGACGACTGACTGACCGACTGACCTCAATTTTGGCTGACGAGACACACCCACTGAAACCTGAATTTGACTCTCGACGCATTGACAGGAGTGGTAGACTGAGGGCTATGGTTGCTAGAACGTCACGTTTCCGCAATTCTTTTGTTCCCAGAGCTATCCATGCTTTCAACCAATCACATGTTAGAGGCCTCTATCATGTTTCTCTGTCATAATTATTACTGTACTCTGTTGCTGGGTTATCTGTAATGTATGTATTTTTAGTAACAGTATTATTGTAGTTCAAATGTGCGGTGTTCTAGTTGACATGTGGTGCTTTGTATACCTTGTGTGTGCGTGGATGTGGAGGTGGACTCTCGGACGTCTTTTTGTTATTGGAATTATGGTTTTTGTTAAATTGTATTGCTGTTGCTGTTGTTGTTGTTGTGTAAGTGAGTTGTGTGTTGGCAGACTTGACTTGACGTATGACTGTTTGCGTTAGTGAGACTGTGATCATACTCATAATAATCATATTCACTTATTTTCTTATGATGTTTTTGTTTTTTATTATGCATTCTTATTCTTTTGATTGGAAAAGAGTATTGTTACAATGTAGTTTCCATATGGATTAATAAATTTGAGTTGAGTTGAGGAGACAGGATTTGTTTTGAAATCTTTGTGGACGTTTCTTTGGTGCCAGATAAACAGTCGTCTGCTACGATGCAAGGGAGGGTACTCGTTTTTTTGTTTTTTTTTGGTTTTCAGCCATTGGCATTGTGATAGTGTTCGACTGTTCAAACTAGTGTTATGCACGGGTTAATAAAACTGCGGATAGAACTCTTTAGCAGCAAAGCAATTAAGAGTGCATTACAATCTACTTTTAAGCATATTTCTGATTGGATTAAGGTTGTGCCAGCTTAAACTCTAGTTGTTATCTGTGTGCTGTCCGGGTGCAAGGGAGACTACTCTTTTGTTTTGGTTTTCATGGCAGTGTTTCGTACTGTATGTAACAGAGTATGTTCTTGTAACCCGGTCTGCAGTAGACAGGGACACGGAGAAAACGTTCGAAACAGTATTGAGGGAGCACATTTTCTTTCTGTTGTGTTGCATATTCTTTTTTGGATTATTCCTATGGTAGCGATGCTTGTCGACACACAGATAGCAAACAGAGAATGAATAGGTTCGATCGTTTGCTAGCATCTGTGTATCTTGTAAGTTGAATGTTCGTTTTTTCGACCGGCATTGCTTTCATAATGAAAGAAACGTTTGTTTATTGCATCCCATACATCAGATCAGTTCCGAGATTCATTTTTGCGTGCAACTGATATGGTTTTCTGAGCCGTGCGAACGATTTTGGAACTTCATACAAATGTGTCACATTGTTCGGCGCGAGGTCAAAGGTCGGGAGGAAAGTCGGAAATCGGAATCTGCACTATCATATATTTTTTGGAGTCCATGATGTATTTATTGAGCTATAAAAATACAACATATATACCCATACTGAAGTAACAGAGACAAAGAAGCAGCTCATGTGATATGTTTATATATTTTGTTGGGCGATTGTGGGGAATGGTTATATGGAAGAAAAATGTGTTGTCGGTCTCCGACACAAAATGCGGAAAAAGTTTTGAAACAAATTTGGAAAAAAAACCATACAACTTGGATGCATGCAAATTTATGGGATGCAAAATTCAGCGGCACGAACAACAATTCCAGGTGTGGGCAACATGAAATATGAGATAGCGTGAAAAGTGTGAGCAATCTGTTTAATGTCTTCTGCACGTGTAGAAATTGCCAATCTAAACTTTGAAACGTATTTTTATGACTTTATGACAAGTCATAAATACCTGTCCGTGTCAACGTAGGCCCGGGCTTTAAAGATTAATTATAATATAGTCCTTCTCCAGTACCAGGGGAAACCATGTTGCATGTCAGTATCATTATCTAACGGGAGTACTACTAAAAAAAAAGTAGAAACTCTACGTTCTACTTTAGTTGCCATTTTATGTACGTTATAATAATTTAAAGGACTAACAATGCATGTCACATAATGTTACCGAGCTCTGAAGAACAACCCAATACTTAGTTCATGTTGCCCATTGATGGCGTAAGCCTGATTGACACGCTACATAAGCAGATGCACAGTTATACTAACATGCAACATAGCGACATAGCTCCAACAGCGTAACCTGAAAGACATGTAGACAAAGAGCATGTTAGACAAGTACACAATGAACTGTATGAAATGACTGCACCTTGTCACGGGGAAAGGGTAAAAAGCAGGCTGAATAACTCTTTTTTTTTAAATTATAGGTGAAACTTCTACGCTTTTCGCCGTGAAGGCCGCGCAGAACGGACATATATACCCCATAGGGGGAAAGTCTTCAACTACTAATCCAATATTTTTCTGTAATGATAACTGAGTAACATTGATACAAAAATCAACACAGTGAAACTGTCAATCTCATTCAGTTAGTAATTTGAAGGGATCTACTGCAGATGTTTTGGGACGCCCCGACAACATATAATATCAGTATTATCATGTGACAGGGATGGCCAAATCTCACATTTTTAATTCGCAAGCCGGATATTATTCTGGCCCGGTACATACTAAAGTTCATGCATCTGCAGTGTTTATATGGCTTTGAAACGCGATAGTTCAAACCCAAACTGTTGCATTTGACCTGCATTTCCACTTGCCAGGCGGTTTCTTACTTCCCATCTCCCCCCTTTACCCGTCGCGATATAACCTTGAATGGTTGAAAACGACGTTAAACACCAAATAAAGAAAAAAGGTTTCTAATAGCCCGGCGTATTTTTTACTCGCCCCTGACGATCGGGCGGACGATTTGGCCATCCCTGCATATGCAAGCGAATATGAACAATACAATCAATTCCATGTTGCAACATTATATGTTTGTGAGAACCACAGTTAAGAGTCTTACGCGGGTGTTTGATCTCCAGCAAGCCGTTTCCGTGATCAACATAGGCCTGGTTGCCTTGCACTGGAATGTCAGCTACAGGCAGGTACCCTTTCGTCCAGATGTAGGTATAATTTTTGGAGGTGTCCTCCAGACCGCATCCGAGCTCAGCGTCTTTAAAGGGCTCAAATTCCACCTCCTGTGGTCTTACTGGTTAATAATAATAAATAATTTCAACAGAAACAGCAACTGATCCACACACACAAAAGTCGCGTAAGGCAAAACTACTACATTTAGTCAAGCTGTCTAACTTACAGAATGAAATTGAACGCACTGCATTTTTTCACCCACGCTCGTGAAAAAGGCAATGAACTGGACAAGCCAGTACAGCGCAGTAGTGGTTGCGCTGAGCAGCTATAGGATAGCATGCTTTTCTGTATCTCTATACTTTTCAACTTTCTGAGCTTGTTTTAATCCAAACATAACATATTAATATGTTTTAGCAATCAGAAACCGACAGGGAATACAATTAATTGTTTTTAAATCGATTTCGGAAATTTAATTTTAATAATAGTTTTCATATTTTTACATGTCTGAGCTTGTTATTAATACAAATATAACATATTTATATGTTTTTGAAATTAGAAAATGATGACAAATAAGTTAACACTATTTTTGGATCGTTTCATAAAAATATAATTTTAATTACAATTTTCAGATTTGTAATGACCAAACTCCTGATGTAATTTGTAAGCCACCGAGCTGAAATGCAACACCAAAGTTCGGGCTTTGTCAAATATGACTTGACCAAAATTTCAACTAATTTCGTTGAAAAATGGGAGCGTGACAGTGCCGCCTCAACTTTCACAAAAAGCCGGATATGACGTACGTCATCAAAGACATTTATAAAACAAAAAATGGACAAAACATCTGGGGATGCCATACTCAGAATTTCTCATGTCAAGTTTCATGAAGATCGGTCCAGCAGGTTTCTCGAAATCACTCTACACACACACACATACACACATACACCACGACCCTCGTCTCGATTCCCCCCTCTACGTTAAAACATTTAGTCAAAACTTGACAAAATGAAAATGTAACAACCCACATAGCACACAATATTGTTACAATAGTTATACAATATTGTATTATTATTGTAATCCAAGATTGATATTGGATTTCGTACGACTCTTTATTGTTTTCCAAGGTTGAACGAGTTGCACGAACCAGTCTTGGAATCCAATATTGGAATGGTGTTGCTATCCAATAATAAATACAATAATCACGTCATGATGGAGCTATAGTTACAATACAATATTGGATCGGTGTCGCTATCCAATAATACATGCAATAAAGGGACATAATCAAATCACGAGAAGGCCAGTGTTGTAATCCAATATTGGAATGCTGTTGGTATCCAATAATAAGCCAAGTGTTGTCACCCAATATTGGAATGTTGTTGGTATCCAACAGTAAGGGACGTAATCACTTTTAAATTGTCAGTGATGATGGGGTGATGACCTCCCTTTACCATTTCCGCCGGTGACCCATTTCCGTTTCCACGCACGTTTTCTAAGTTTGTGGCTGTTTAATTTCTGTCAATCTTCATCCTAATCATCCTTTTCGAGAAGAGTACATGTCGAGTAGGTAATTGCATAAAATCTTTCAATTAAATGTCTTGTTTATTTGCTACATCATAATTATAATCCTATGTTGCAGAAAATGTAAATCAGAATAGCTGGCATCCAGATCAATATCAGAACTGTTATGTTTGCAATATCAATTCAATGTTGGTATAGTGCTTTCCTGCATGTATGGTCACTAAATTTCTTGATTTTCTGTGAAGTTTGCTTTTCGATTTGACATGTCGGAGAAGTAAATCAGTAAAAACTGCCCTTATATGTGGACAAAAATATCACAACAAAATAGTGACCATGCGTGCAGGAAAGCACTATACCAACATTGAATTGATATTGCAAACATCAGTTCTGATATTGGATTTTGCATTGGAATCCAATATTGGTGGGATATTGCAAACATCATCAGTTCCAATATTGGACCAATATTGGATTTTTATTGGATTTTGCATTGGAATCCAATATTGGTGGGATATTCAGTCAACGATCACTTCCAATATTGGTCCAATAATGTCATCCAATATTGCCCAATAAAAAAGGCAATATTGGAACAATATTGGACCAATATTGTTGTGCTGACTGGGTAATTCAAAAAATAAACAAGTCGCGTAAGGCGAAAATACAATATTTAGTCAAGTAGCTGTCGAACTCACAGAATGAAACTGAACGCAACGCAACGCAGCAAGACCGTATACTCGTAGCATCGTCAGTCAACCGCGCACGGCAAAGGCAGTGAAATTGACAGGAAGAGCGGGGTAGTACTTTCGCTGAGAAGGATAGCACGCTTTTCTGTACCTCTCTTTGTTTTAACTTAATGAGCGTGGTTTTAATCCAAACATATCATATCTATATGTTTTTGGAATCAGGAACCGACAAGGAATAAGATGAAAGTGTTTTTAAATTGATTTCAAAAATTTAATTTTGATAATAATTTTTATATATTTAATTTTCAGAGCTTGTTTTTAATCCGAATATAACATATTTATATGTTTTTGGAATCAGCAAATGATGGAGAATAAGATGAACGTAAATTTGGATCGTTTTAGAAAAAAATATTTTTTTTTACAATTTTCAGATTTTTAATGACCAAAGTCATTAACTAATTTTTAAGCCATCAAGCTGAAATGCAATACCGAAGTCCGGGTTTTGTCGAAGACTACTTGACCAAAATTTCAACCAATTTGGTTGAAAAATGAGAGCGTGACAGTGCCGCCTCAACTTTCACGAAAATCCGGATAATTATGACGTCATCAAAGATATTAATAAAAAAAATGTAAAAAACGTTCGGGGATATCATACCCAGGAACTCTCATGTCAAATTTCATAAAGATCGGTCCAGTAGTTTGGTCTGAATCGCTCTACACGCACGCACACACGCACGCACACACGCACGCACACACGCACGCACACGCACACATACACCACGACCCTTGTTTCGATTACCCCTCGATGTTAAAACATTTAGTCAAAACTTGACTAAATGTAAAAATAGGGCAGTCGTACATTTAAAACGCACTTGTGCAAACACTTTTGCTGCAAACAGCAGCTGATCAAGGGAGCGGGGAGTGGGGATATAAGGTGGCGGGGGAGAGGGGGGATGGGGGGTGTTGAGGGATGGGGGGAGGGGGGTGGTTGGCGGCGGGGTGGGGATGGGGAGGCAAAAATAACAAGGAAATTACCTAATAACACTTGCAATTCGACGACGCGTTCTCCTTCCTGATCGGTGCATCGGTAAGTACCACTATCTGATTGTTCCAGGTTCGTCAGAGTCAAAGTGCTGACGTTGTCACCAGAGCTATTGACAGTAGCGACAGTTAGACGTTCTAGTGGATCCGTACCCTTCGTCCATGATATGCTATACTTGCTTGAACAGTTCACTTGTATGTGGCTCCCCTCAGCCACGATGTAAACTGACTCCGAAGGTGATATTTCAATACACTCTGCAATAGATCAATGCAACATGTTCCACGTATCCCAAACCCTTTCGTCGAGACACGGATAATCCACAAAACAGACCTCACCAAAATATGGCTTATGTTCTAGCAATTGCACTTTCTTGTACACTGAGGGTTAGAAATTCACTTTACAAGTTTCATACAGTTATGTAAACAAAGGAACACAAATAGAATGTACTGTAAAATCCGATTTTATACAGTCTCCGAGTACGTTTACCTCATACAATCTGAAAGCTATGATGTATCCACCAAAATCAGTTTTGATTCTACAAACCCATCTAATTATTTCTACCAACAACTCCACTCGCTGTATTTGAAATGTAAACAAACACACAAAACATTTCATAACTTGGAAGAAGAAGCAGAAGTTCATGACTTGGAAGAAGAAGAAGAAGAAGAAGAAGAAGAAGAAGAAGAAGAAGAAGATGAAGAAGAAGAAGAAGAAGAAGAAGAAGAAGAAGAGAGAGAGAGAGAGAGAGAGTGTGTGTGTGTGTGTGTATGTGTGTGTCTGTGTGTGTGTGTGTGTGTGTGTGTGTGTGTGTGTGTGTGTGTGTGTGTATGTGTGTGTGCGTTTGTGGGTGTGTGCGTGCGTGTGCGTGCGTGTTTGCTCGGAAGGTGAAAACAAAACGGATGTATCTGAATGCATTCGCTTGACTGAAAGGTTAATCACGCTTCATCGTTCCTGTTTGATAACTTAGTCTTCAAGTCAACAATATTCGGGTTTTTCAACTACTCAAATATGCAGACATGTGAAAATGGAAGAGGTGACCCCAAACTCTGTAATTTCATGTGTCTCTGCTCAGCGGCAGTGGAACTCACCACCTGCGGCGATAATGAAGAGAAAACATATCAGTGTTTCTTTCTCCATCGATTCAGTTCTGCTCACACGTTCTCTGCGGTGTGGTCTTTGGTCTCGTCTGGCAAGCTGGGTGGCAGATTGTCCGTGTTAGTGTTGTATCAAACAGGACACAAAACAAAAACAGTCCCGCAGGCAGCAAAATAACACCACTTGGTCATTCTCCAGACCTGCATTGCTTGATGTGACGTCACTCACAAATCAACTATAATTACGTCTCGAGGGCTAGTTATAGGTCATTTTCAGCAAGCCTCACCATCCTTTATCTTTTGTTTTCTTCTTTATGTTGAAGATGGTCCATATTAGATGACACAGAGATACTTCCAGTTTTTGCTATAATTCATTTTTTTGGTGACAGAAACTCGGGGCCAACACTGCTAAAATGTAGCGAATACAGCTGTCCTATAATGCAATGTGTGTGTGTTTATAGCCTTGTCCTTAGAAAAAAGTCAATTTTAAGCGTCAAATTTAGAGTGAACGAAGCTAAAAGTGTAAACAAAAACAAAAGGGAAAAACAACTAACTGTTGTGTGCGTTGTGCGTCCGCAACTTTTTCGACATGTGCAAGTTATCAAGAGAGGATACATGCAGCAAATGAAAATGTCACACGCATTCCTTCTTTGCCACTGCTAAAGCAAACGTGTGCAAGATTGTATGTTACACGATTTGATGCCGAAATCAATTATTTTGATTATGCCTTTATTTCTGAAAATGTGTACCTTTACATACATTCAGTCACTACCTTAAACACATACGTTTTCAGTATTCATTTCAAGTGAAAAATGGGTGTCAAAGTGTTGTTACATTTTGTTGTGCATTCTGAATAGTGTGCCAAAAGGCCCTGGTCAGTCAACCACGTTTTATCTGTGTACTTCGTGTTTGACGGAAAAAGAGTAACACCAACTCCGTTCTCCTGCATATAACTGAAAGCCACATTTTCTTCTTCATTCAATTTCTGTTTTCAAAAGCTTCGTCAACTTTCCACTTACACGACAAGCTCACTTTACCAAGCTTCAATTAAGAACCCTGAATACGAAAGGTCAAAACAAAACCATAGGTACTACATTCACTATCGTCGTCTGCAACGAAAACCGAAAATGGCGAAACGCTTTGCTACGTACACAGAGGACGAAATTTCAAAGAAAAGATCAAACCTTACACCTGTGACTAGGAAAAGTTGCATAGACAGTTCCGTGCGAATCTCACCACGTATCAACGCACATCCGATGCTCAGGACCTACTGATAGGTGACGCTTTGGCGATTGAGGCTTCGTCTTCAGCTCTAACACGCACGCAGACAGTCAGGCAGGTCTAATCTGCACCAGCGGTGTTGGAAGGTTTTGATTTAGAAACACTCGAATGTTACTTCGACGAGATAAACGAACCAAAAGTCAAAAGTGTGCCCCAAATTCGGAAAATATTCTTTCAAAACGGCACTGAAAAAACCATCAACATCACTGTGAGAAAATAAACAATACAAACACAACCAGTTCCCCTGTGGATCATTTCGGGTGGACTTTCCCACGACCTGATCTACTAAAATCCTCCGTGTTCGTTCGCGCTTTGCATTCAATCTGTGTTTCCGTGTGTTTAGCTTTCGTTGGTATGTGCTGTTTGGTTCAACATAAGTTTATCTTTTTTCATTGAAAGATTCAGAAACGTTGGTTGATACTTTGTTGAATGCATTCAACCAGAAAAGACACGAAACGCATTGAATCTAATTTATGCGCGCATGCGTGTGTAGGGTATCGCGGGGTCGGAACTGGTGATGTTTATTAAAGATGTCCATAATTACTTTTATTCGCTTGGCTTTATGAGTGTTGAGAGGACAGACAGATCTTTATAATGGAGACAAAGAACAAGGTACGAACAATCTTAAGAATGCAAACGAAACCAAGAGCAACAATTTCTTATTTTTATTTAGGGTACAACTTGACACCAAAGGGGAAACAACGTGCGTACGTGCTTACCTGATGCAGACTGTTCTGTTGGCACTGAACTTCAACTGTCGTATCCTAGCTATCACTTGTCTCTATGCTAACTTATTCTAAGTAGTAACTTTGTATTTCTTTTCTGCTGGTCAACACTCCTATACTCAATTTCCCCAGCTCTATTTCCTCTGGTCTGGTCTATAGCTCCGTCCTCTAAGAAATTTCTGCAGTCAGTCTTTTGTCTTCATCTCCCTAGATTAAGTAAGCTTGGGCCCTGTGCCGTCTTCCCATTTTTGGAGACCTACGTCACAGGTTCCAGCATCATGGAGAGAGAGAGAGAGAGAGAGAGAGAGAGAGAGAGAGAGAGAGAGAGAGAGAGAGAGAAAGAGAGAGAGTGATAGAGAGAGAGTATCCGCATCGTGGCACCTATCGCCAGGTATCGTACGGCTATAGCGTATTAGGACATGCGCTACTATACACACGCGGCTGTGCACTAATTACTGACTGCTACTTATTGCTTACCCTGCGAAATAACGCTTACTCAGCTACGATTGTACTACGCGATGGCCAAGAGAATTTGTTGCGTCAGGTTTGCCTTCAACGTACACACATTTACACACCTAAAACAATAATAATACATTATAATGATAACATCAATATCAACCCGTGATACCGGTATGTGAAAAAGGGCAATTGTGTTTTTCAGTCTTGTTTTATGCCTGTTATTTCGTCCCCAAAAACTAATTTCTGTCTTTCTATGCCTATGCTGTGAGACATAATCGCTATTACGAGTTAGTCGTGTGACAGAGAGTTTTCTTGCACACTCGACTGCTGCTGTCTCACTTCAGCTACGCCGTCGTGAGACATCTACAGTCTTGTGTGCAAGAAAACTCTCTGTCACACGACTAACTCGTACTAGCGTGTACTGTTCAGAGCGCTCTAGCACCGTTAGTTTGTCAGAACGAAAGGTGGTCCATATTAAGAGGCAGTCCATATTAGGAGCCCTTCCCTTATAATTTGCACCTGTACGTGTGACGTCACAAACATACACACCTTCCTAATCTCGACTGCACTGGTGCTTCGGAAGGTCTGCTAAAAGTTCATCTCGGGAAATCAATATTTCAGTAATGGTTGTCGACATTTTATCTAAAAACAAGAGGCGAAGCCTTCAAGGCTCACGTAAGAAATAGACAAACAGTAACACAAACTCAATCACTCCGTCACACATACACACCCACACACACACACACACACACACAATCACACACACACATACACGCATACATACACACACACACACACACACACACACACACACACACACACACACAGTAAGCATAGACACAGTGCAAGAGTGGGAGACGCTAGATCCAGGGGCCAGTTTCATAAGATAGCAGTGAACCGACTGACAGTCGATCGACTGCCCAGTCGATGGACTGTGGTTGATCGCCGGGTCACCGAAAAGCGCGTTTCATGAGCGAATCACCGTCACCCGCGGACAACCGCAGTCGACCGACTGTACAGTAATCCGAATGGCCAAGTCGAGGGCTAAATTTAGCAACATTACCACTTCCGTTTGCTCATTCGCACGTGGAAATGGCCGATTTCGAAGAAAAAACAAGTCTCGGCCCGCTGAAAATAACAATGACCGAGACTTTCAGTAATTCCTTCGCGTGACGTCGAACCCTCTTACGCCATAATGTGACGTCTTCAAGACATAACCCTGACTTGTCTCCTGGATTACTGCGTCATGATAGATACATTTCGAAGAACAATCACAAGGTTTGGCTCACAATCCAAACAAGTGTGAGCATTCTGCCATTGACTGTGCGGATAATTGCTTTTTTTTTCGGTTTACCGCAGTAAGCCGAACACAGTGTTGGGGGGAGAGCTTCACCGTGTTCGGCCGACTTCCGGTGAGACGACCCGCAGTCAGTCGACCGAAATTTTGTTCGTGAAACCCGATTACGTCGGATTACTGTGGTTATCTCGGACAACTGCAGTCGGTCGACTGTGTTTCTGGCTTATGAAACTGGCCCCAGATCTGACTGTCTGTAGCCTACTTACGGGAACACAACTGCCACTGCTGAGTGCCCTTTTGACAGCGCTTCCTCGCGCAGACACTGAAAACACGCTGTGCAGATCAACATGTACTGTAGGAAATCTCCTTTGGTATATTCTTTATCTGGGGTTTTTTCTGGAGCCGCTACGAAACCGAACAATGTGAAATCGTCTTCCCCGAATCGGCGAATGCAGCTCGGTTAGAACTGAGAAGTGAATCTATACCACAATGCTTCACGCGATCTGACCTAACCTTGACCCTGACCTGGTCTACATGCCACACACAACACAAACCAGTCACCTGTTTTTACCCCCCCCCCCCCCCCCAAACCCACCACCACCCGTTTTCTTTGGATACACACTTTATCTACATACGTGCCGACGAAATGTTGATCATTGCTTCAATACTTTAAAGCTGTTGCTTGGATAATATTTATTAATAACCCGGTAAAATTAGTATTTCGGTGTTCAGTCAAATGTTAAAGTTTCTATCACACACACACACGCACGCACGCACAGACAGACAAAGGTTAGCATCGCATAGGCTACACTTACGTGAGCCAAAAAACACCTGATTTTTAGATTGTGAGTTATTTGGGGAAAATTCTTTGGGACTGTGACGGTATTCGGTACCTCTCGGGTCGTGTCGGTCGAACTCGGTCGGTCATGTGATGAGGCGCGCATGTGCAACGGTGCTTTTCCGCCCACTACTCGCTTCGCTCTCTGGCATGCACGCGGGACACTGATAAGGCATGGCTTACCGCATCGACCTTGCATTGTTGTCATCTGTAGCTTTGCTACACAAGTAAATTAGATGAACGTACCTGATGTGAGTGTTGTTTATGTACGCTCGGAACACGACAGGGACGAATACAATTTTCCCTCATTCTTTTGCACCTTTCCTCACAATCGACTTTTAATCCTTGACGGCTTTACGTCGCCACATCTAAAACATGGCAGTTTATCGTAATAATGCACTCTGTAGGCCAAGTATAGTTATACACACACACGCACATACAAATACTCATTAACAATAGGGTTAAAGATTACCAGGTTAGTGCGTTTATAACAAGCGTGACAGGTTTGCTGTGGCGATGCACTGTGCGGTTTAGACGTGTGTTTTTTCTGTGCCGTGTGAAATTGGTGGTTGCAGTATCAAAAGTATGTAACAAAAAAAAAATTAACCTAAGGGTTTATTCAAAACATGCATATACAGGCGCCAATCCTTGTAAAATTTATCTAATGTATTATTCATAACTGCGTTATACTTTTCACAGATAAATCTTTGCTTAAAGGTACTGAACTTGTCAAATCCAGGTGCACGGAGCCCCTGGGGCTTTTAGTCCTACCTCAGGCAGCTATCCGTTAGAAGAACTACCAAGGTTTTTTTTACGAATTAATTTCGTACTCGGACCCGGCTGGTCTTGGCCTATTTTTGGATCTAAATTTAGATCAGGTAGATCACCACATCATGCACAAAAAGACACGTCACTGGCAAACTATGTCAGACGTCATCATGAGTTTGTGTAAAACAAAATGGAGGCCGGAATCACTCAGTTAAATCGAACTCCGACCAAACACCACGTAATAACTAGGTTAATTTATGCACTCGCGTGAACAAGAAACTGTCGAGCTTCACAGATGTCGTCGTTGGGTAGTTTTGGGTTTGTTTTACTACTACCATAGGTGGAATTTTGAACTGTAAATGCACTCAGCTGCAACAAAAGCGCAAAACGAAGGATGTGAGCTGCACTGTGCCTTTAAGATTTCTACTAAATGTCTGAAAATGAGGGGTCTGTTTGGAAATATATACGTAGTGTTTGGCACAAATTACTAGCACATCAATAACTTTATCGGTGACTACATTGTTTGCAACTCCAAACAAGTCGCGTAAGGCGAAAATACAACATTTAGTCAAGTAGCTGTCGACCTCACAGAATGAAACTGAACGCAATTCAACGCAGCAAGACCGTGTACTCGTAGGATTGTCAGTCCACTGCTCACGGCAAAGGCAGTGAAATTGACAAGAAGAGCTCAGTAGTTGCGCTGAGAATGATAGCACGCTTTTCTGTACCTCTCTTCGTTTTAACTTTCTGAGCGTGTTTTTAATCAAAACATGTCATATCTATATGTTTTTGGAATCAGGAACCGACAAGGAATAATGTGAAAGTGTTTTTTAATTGATTTCGGCAAATTAATTTTGATAATAATTTTTATATATTTAATTTTCAGAGCTTGTTTTTAATCCAAATATAACATATTTATATGTTTTCGGAATCAGCAAATGATGGAAAATAAGATAAAAGTAAATTTGGATCGTTTTATAAAAAAAATATTTTTTTTACAATGTTCAGATTTTTAATGACCAAAGTCATTGATTAATTTTTAAGCCACCAAGCTGAAATGCAATACCAAAGTCCGGGCTTCGTCGAAGATTACTTGACCAAAATTTCAACAAATTTGGTTGAAAAATGAGGGCGTGACAGTGCCGCCTCAACTTTCACGAAAAGCCGGATATGATGTCATCAAAGACATTTATCAAACAAATGGAAAAAAAGTATGGGGATTTCATACCCAGGAACTCTCATGTCAAATTTCATAAAGATCGGTCCAGTAGTTTAGTCTGAATCGCTCTACACACACACACACACACACACGCACACACATACACACACACACACACACACACACATAGGCCCTACACCACGACCCTCGTCTCGATTCCCCCCTGTCCGTTAATACATTTAGTCAAAACTTGACTAAATGTAAAAAGAACCAGATCTTTAGAAACTTTTAAATTGTCACAATGGGTGCAGTTCGCCTTTAACCAATTTACAAATTATACCCAAAAAGTCTGTACTTTATCACACTCCCAAACCATATGTATAAGGGTTTTTTCATTTCTACCGCAAAATGTACACAATTTTTCGCAAAAATAGAAACCGTTCTGTCGGCAGAATTCTGTACGATAATCGGTACTGGAACCATCTCAGACAAGTATCTTTTGTTGTTTTAAAAACATGTTGAAAAATAACCTTCTTATCTAACAAACAGTTTGAAGATTCAGACCATTTTTCGATACATTTTGGGACCGTAACATGTTTAGTAAATTCTTGGTAAATAAGTTGTGTCTTACCTTTACAAATACATTTCCACACAATGGGCTCTGTCATAATAAAATGTTTATCAAATTCTAAACCGATTTTTCTCTGATATTTTTTTAACAGCTTGGATTGCACCTTCATACAAAAGTTATTTCATAATCGTCATGCAGTCAGTGTGTGCAGAAGCAGTATTTTGAAAATCAGTGGATAGCGAGTCTAAAATAATACTGTGGTTTTCTGTGGCACATTTACACGAGTATAAATGATTAGGAAGGGTGGGGGCTGAAGGGGCGTGTCATCAGACACACGTTCTTAGAACAACAGAGATGAAACCAACACCAAAGACGCCAACAGTCTACTTCTTTTAGCTATATATCACTCATCTCCGAAAAAACAACAGCGCTGAAATAAAGTGTCTTCAGTACAATGTACCGTCTTACAGGCACACTAATGATCTCATCAAAACATCATGGCTTATCATATTAGATCTGACCAGGCTTTTACTCGGGGTAAGACCATTCTTTCAATTTGTCTCATGCCAAAAAACAGCACCCTGGCTGCTTTTCGCGTTGAGTTTAATTGTTTTTGTGACTACATTTCAAATGTTACTTGTTGCATTTAAACACTTTATTCATCAAAACAATTACCGCTGTGCACAGGTAGCACTTAGACCGTTTGTTTCTTTGGTATGTGACAGAGTGGAGGCATGTTCTTATTTCATGTAAAAGCCTGCCCCGATCTTTGAAGGTACTCCTAACAGTTTTCAATAGAAGCATTGAGCCTTTAAGCTGAATCCAAACTGTGTTAGATCTGAAACATTCAAAGGTAAGTCTGGTTTGTCTCCAACAACAATAAACAAGTCGCGTAAGGCGAAATTACTACATTTAGTCAAGCTGTGGAAATCACAGAATGAAACTGAACGTAGTCCGCCGCTAGTGCAAAAGGCAGTTAAAGTGACGAGCCTGTTTGGCGCGGTAGCGGTTGCGCTGTGCTTCATAGCACGCTTTACTGTACCTCTCTTCGTTTTAACTTTCTGAGCGTGTTTTTAATCCAAACATATTATATCTATATGTTTTTGGAATCAGGAACCGACAAGGAATAAGATGAAATAGTTTTTAAAACGATTTCGGAAATTTAATTTTAATCATAATTTTTATATTTTTAATTTTCAGAGCTTGTTTTTAATCCAAATATAACATATTTACATGTTTTTTGAATTAGAAAATGATGAAGAATAAGATGAACGTACATTTGGATCGTTTTATATTTTTTATTTTTGTTTACAATTTTCAGATGTTCAAAGTCATCAATTAATTTTTAAGCCACTAAACTGAAATGCAATATGGAAGTCCGGCCTTCGTCGAAGATTGCTTGGCCAAAATTTCAATCAATTTGATTGAAAAATGAGGGTGTGACAGTGCCGCCTCAACTTTTACAAAAAGCCGGATATGACGTCATCAAAGACATTTATCACAAAAAAAACCTTCGGGGATATCATTCCCAGGAACTCTCATGTAAAATTTCATAAAGATCGGTCCAGTAGTTTAGTCTGAATCGCTCTGCACACACACACACACAGACACACACGCACGCACGCACACACACACACACACACACACACACACACACACGCACACACATACACACACACACACACACACACAGACACACACAGATACACCACGACCCTCGTCTCGATTCCCCCCTCTACGTTAAAACATTCAGTCAAAACTTGACTAAATGTAAAAAGGGAGAGAGAGGGACCCACACACACACACACACACACACACAAACACAAACACACACACAACCACACCTTACGCATATATCGTTTCAGATATCTGTCTCCGTTTCTTTATGTAAACAGTGTGATTTACTTGTTGCATGTGTTATCCGCTCTTGTTACAAAATGTTCGACAACAAATCATTGTAAAATTACTAAGTCTACGGACATGCATTGGCACGACCTAATTCTGCTGAATCGTATGTCTTTTTTGACTGCTTAGAAAAGCGAAGGATGGAAATAACATTTCCTCAAAGCCAAATTGGATGTTGCAATGGTGTACAAAATATGTTTATTTCCTTATTAATGATAAAAAATCGCACTTGGTAAAAACCATTGGTGCATACAAGCACTTATAGCTACTAACCCCCGGTCTGTGTTGACGTGTGTTTTCGCATGTATGGTCACAGTAACGTGCGTATCGCGTACACTAGGATTTTCTGCCATATGAAATTAATATCTTTTGATGCCGAATAAACAGACAAACAAGTCAGTGTGATACAGTGATTACATTATTTTGCATTTCTTTGAAAACACGCCTTTCCTAAGCGCTAGTCTTAGAAACAAATCAAAATAGGATTAGAAGACCCAAGAAACCGGAAGTAGAACTCAATCACTGCTTGCAATCATATATATACGGTAGCTTCTTGCTGTTAAAACATTCTCAAACGTTTTGTGATCAGTAAAACGTTTACTTTTGAGCGTACAATGATGTGATTTAGGTTTAATTTAATTACACGTTCTACGAACATTATGCAACAAAAGTACATTTCAGATACACGAAACCATGACAATAACATTTTCGGCAAATTACAACCTATATGAATTAACGATGCATTACATAAGATTCAAAAACAAAATGTACTTTTTCTCATAATCATATGCACTTTTGTTGGAAAACGCTTTTCCTGAGATAACGTGTGAACATCTGAAAATTGCGCATCAGCTAGTAGATAACCGGAAGTTGAATAAAATGCGAATGTGACACCGTTCTGATAGTTCCTGGTTTTTATCTCGAATGGCTTACCTACTCATATGTATACTTTTTGATGAGGTAAGTGGTAAATGAGAGTTCATATGCCTTAATCTTTAACTATACCCCCTAACCATAGGACGTAATTTACAGTTAAGGGTAGATTTCGATTTAATCGAACATAACTTTTATCCAGCGTTTTCGACAATTTCAAATGCATACCTTCCTTTTTTTTCTTTTTTTTTCTTCCTTGGAACTGATTTTGTGATTGTACACCTGTTCCTTTGTCCCGTTGTGCTCTCACACCGCCCCGTCCCTGCACTCGCTGCTCCAACCACCTCTGAATTTCGTTCCGCTGCCAGACTTGTCGATTTTACAGACGCTCCAGGGGGGGATGTCGGGTCGCTGCGGTAGGCTACCCTCGGAAGATGACACTGCACTTCTGCTGAGTCACTTCGACGGTGTTCAGTAGTGGGTCTGTCCCGAGCTAACGGACGCAGCCCACTACCTACTATGCCCCCTACAAACGACATTGACTTTAAGTCGCGGAGCCAGACTGAGTGAGCGTTCCCTCCAGAGAGCAGACCGCCACTACGTCCCTCCGTCCACCCCCCAGAACGTCACACGTTGAAGACTGACAGCAGAACTACTATTCAGGGAAGGATCGAACAGGAACACTGAGACCAAGGTCACCAAGGTGAGAGCTCCGGCCACAAGAGCAAGGACAATTTATATGTTGGATGAATAATGAGATGAGGATGATTATGGTGATGCTTTGGATTTCCAATTTGGGTTTTGAGACTACGTGACAGGGCAGCACTCTACGCTTACTGTCATAATATATCCTGGCGTCAACCAGGCCCGAGAACTGCCGCACCTGCGGTGTTGGTCAGGTATACAGAACCTAAGCACCCTCAAAGTCGCATTCGTTAAGGTGAATGACACTTGGCTGTGTGATCCCAGCCTGCCCATAAAACCCACATGACCCTGATGGGATTCGAACCCACGACCTCCCGGCCCGCAGCCCGATGCGCTAACCACTGCGCTACGGGGGCCGGTTAATGCACATACTTCAACGTACAATGTAACTAACTTCGATCTAGTTTTAAAAAGTGGGTGGAGATTTTGATAAAAGGTACTACAAGCTGTATAAATCATGGAGGTTGGTTATCGGAGAGGTTTAACGTATTTAGTGGAATTCGACAAGGTTGCCCGTTTTCGCCGTTGGCTTTCGTCTTGGCGGTAGAATTGTTGGCGATTAAGATAAGTGTAAAGCGGCAATTCCACTGATTCATAAAGGGAAGGATTTGTCAAGAAATGATTTAAAGAATTGGAGACCTATTTCACTGACCAATACAGATTATAAGTTATTAGCGAAATGTTTAGCTCTTCGGCTCTCTGATGTTGTTGGGAATGTTGTGAGTGAGGATCAAGTTGGGTATATAAAAGGTAGACGTGTCTCAACCTTATTGCGATTAGTTGATGATGTTTTAGAACATGCAGATTTAATAATAAGCCTGGATTGATGGTGTCAATTGACTTTTTTCATGCATTTGATTGCATCTCCAAAGAGGTGTTGAAGATGTTTGAACAAATTGGTTTTGGAACTGATTTTGTGAAATGGGTTGATGTTTTGAAGAGAAACGCAAAACATTGTGTAAATTATTGTGGTGCGTTATCTGAATTTTTTAATATTGATTCCGGAATAAGGCAAGGGTGTCTTTTTTCCGCACTAGCCTTCGTATTAGCAGTTGAATTGTTAGCAATCAAAATTCGAGAGGCCAAACATATAAAGGGTATGTCATTATGGAACAACGGAGATATGAATAAAGTTTTGAAAGTATTGTTGTATGCTGATGATGTTACATTGTTTTTGCAAGATGAACATGACATGTTCCAAGCCCTGGCTTTGATTGGTAAATTTTCGGAAATATCAGGTTTGAACATAAATCACCAAAAATCCAAACTAATGTGGTTTGGGTCGCGGAAGAATTGTAGGAATGAGTTTTGCGGTTTTGCATGTACTGACAAAATGAAAATTCCAGGTGTATATTTCTGTAATTATATGCGTGCGTCAAAATTGAAAGAGAATTGACAAGAGAGAGTGAATGTTGCAAAAAGGCTCATCTGCATGTGGGAGAAAAGGAATTTGAGCATTATTGGTAAAGTCTGTGTATTCAAAACGTTTATTCTGCCACATTTTGTCTATATAATGCAGGCGCTGATTGTACCAGACGACGTTCTAACTGAAATTAATAGGTTAATGTTTCGCTTCGTGTGGCGCAAAAAAGACTGCAACAGAAAAGCATTTGAAAAGGTGAAAAGAACTGTTTTATGTAACGAAGTAAAGCAAGGTGGATTAAATATGATTGATTTGCGTCAGATGCAGTGTTCCATTTTGTTAAGCTGGGTTGTGAACCTAACTCTGTCTAATGAAGACCAGAAATGGTCATGGCTCCCAAAAGCACTGTTTTTCTGTTTTGGGAGTCGCTTTGAGGTTTTTGTTGCGAACATTAATAGCAAACATTTAAAGGATTGGACAGTATTAAATCGGAATTTTGGTCCGCTGTGTTGAAGGCATGGCTTGATAACAATCAAGTCGATAATAATGGTAATTCTGTGTCGGGTTTGTTGTGGAACAACAAAGATATAATTTGTCAAGGAAACCCACTCTTTTTTGCGGACTGGATTAAAAGTGGTATGTGAGCGATGTGTGTGAGAATGGACGTTTTGCTACCTATGAAGAAGTGTGTGAAAAAACTGGCTACACTGCAAATAGATTGCTTGAGTACAATGTTGTTCGTACAGCTGTACATCTCCTTTTAAGAAATGTAGCTATAAACGATGTAAATTGTTCAGTTTGTGACATTCCAAACTTCTGTGGGAAAAAAGTTAAATCAGTAAAAGAAATTCGAAAGATTCTGGTAGGAAAACAATACAGACTACCCTGTTCAGAAGGATTTTGGAGAAGAAAATTGGGATTTGAAATTGACGAAAAGAATTGGAACTTAGCAGCCACTGTCACTAGTGAAGTTCGATTACGTGTACTGCATTGGAAAATATTGCAAAACATTTATCCAACTAATATTTTATTGTGTAAAATGAAAGTGAAGGCTGATAAAAACTGTACATATTGTAAGGATGAACTTGATGTATTGGAGCATTTTTTCTTTGAATGTCCAACAGTGCTCAGGTTTTGGAAATATATTGAAATGTACATTTTAGTAAACATTGGCGAAAGAATGTTACAGAATGTGCTTTTTGGTATAAAAAGTAACAGCAAAAATATGAAGAAGATTAATCACATTATTTTAATCGCAAAGATGTGCGTAAGCTTTAAAGAAAAAAAAAACGATTCACGATTAACACTGGCAATTATTTTTGGAAATCATGTTGTTTTGAGATTTCGTTAGTCTGAAGTTTGATTAATTGAAAACAAATTATAGTTTATTTTCTTTGATATAAGGTAAAGACAGCCATACATTATGATGCGAATATTGTTTTTAAAAAAAGATCAATATATGATGACATATGATCATTTTGATGCTACACATGTTGACACGTATATTTTTTTTTTCACGTATGACTATTTTTTAGTCCTTTTGTATAATGTAAAAGTTGTTCTGAACCGCATGTAAATGAGAGAGTATGTGTGCAAACAGAAAATACAGTTACCATGTTTGTTAAAAAAATAAAGAAAGATAAGAAACAGCCCTATAGTTGGAATAACTACACCGAACATGATTAATCAGGATGGTACGGTCGTCCTGATATGGCTCTGCGTAGTCGGCTGGACGTTAAGCAACAAATAAACAAACAAGGATGGTACGGTCATACAAATGAAACAAATGGCAGATGGTACAACCCTGTTTTTAAACAACCGAGATGATGCTAACATGGCAATGAACATATTGAACCAATTTAGCAAAGTCTCAGGGCTACAATTAAACTTAGATAAAACGAAAGCTTTGAGAATGGGGAGAGAACCAACGGAACCTAATCTGCCTTTCCAAGTTGTTAAGGAGATTAAAATTTTAGGGATTAAACTCAGTAGTTGTAAAATGGCAAAAGACATCGAGGAAAACTGTAAATTCAAAATGGAGAGTCTTCATGCTATGATTAAACAGTGGAGTAAAAGAGATCTCAGTATACAGGGGAAAATAACAGTTATTAAAACGTTTATGACTTCCCCATTTGTATATTATGCAGTCTGTTGGTCTTCCAAAGCAAGTTCTCACACAGCTAAACACGAAACTATACAAATTTGTATGGCAAAGACAATATAGTAATAAAAAAGCTTTTAAAAAAATAAAAAGGAAAATTATGGAGTCTGAATATGAGCATGGTGGACTGAAAATGATTAATATGTTTGATATACAGAAAGTGTTTTATTTAGGCCAAAAAAAAAATTGTCTGTTTAGGGTAACATGACCAAAAAAAGTAGGGTCGGTAGGTAGGTAGGTTTTTTTTTTTTTTTTTTTTTTTTTTTGTGTGTGTGAATGCTATGTTGGCTGAACATTCACTTCTTATATTTGATGAATACATGTTTCAAAACTAACGTATAAATAAAACAGAGAGAAAGGGAGAGAAAGAAACGCCAAATGTCTCTTTTTAGCATTTTTACCTCTTTTTTTTTTTTTTTTTTTTGAAATCAAAAAAAAGTTTTTGGGTCGGCGCCAAATCGATAGGGTCGGTCGGGTTACCCTAAACAGACAAATTTTTTTTTTTGCCTTAAATTGGATTCGACGGTTGCATGAAGCAGGTCGAGAAAATTGGAGTGCAATCCCAAAATGGCACATTCAACAATTAACAGATGTTAATCATTTGGCAAAAATTAATTGCACGTACACAAAAGGAATTACAAGGAATTGAAAAAGTTTAAAATGATTTTTGGAAAGAGGTATTTTTGACATATCTTGATAATAAGAATAAAGTAGGTTTAGAGGAAGTTGACAGAAATTATGTTGGCAATCAACTGTTATTTAATAATAGACTGATTCAGTTTAAAGGTGAAGTGTTGGATTTTGTAAAATGGCGTCAGAAAGGTTTTAATGTTATAAATGATTTGTTAAATGTTGAAAGAAATCAGTTTCTGTTATGTGAAGAAGTACAGATGACTGTGCAGCAAAACCCTGCAATAACCTTTTTTGAATACAACGCTGTGATGAATGCAAGTGACACAGAAAGGAATAGAAATGAAAACACACAAGATGACCAGACAGGAACACTTTCGACCCCTTACGAGTCTGAACTCAATGTGAACCAAGTTGACGCACTGAGCATCAATAAGGACACTGATGTGCAGCTTCACGGTGATCTACAGATAGAACTAGTTTCTCAGCTCAAGTTTTGACTAAATATTTTAACATCGAGGGGGAATCGAAACGAGGGTCGTGGTGTATGTGCGTGTGTGTGTGCGTGCGTGTGTGCGTGTGTGTGTGTGTGTAGAGCGATTGACATGAGAGTTCCTGGGTATGAAATCCCAATACTTTTTTTCATTTTTTGGATAAATGTCTTTGATGACGTCATATCCGGCTTTTCGTGAAAGTTGAGGCGGCACTGTCACGCCCTCATTTTTCAACCAAATTGGTTGAAATTTTGGTCCAGTAATCTTCGACGAAGCCCGGGGTTCGGTATTGCATTTCAGCTTGGTGGCTTAAAAATTAATTAATGACTTTGGTCATTAAAAATCTGAAAATTGTAAAAAAAAATAAAAATTTATAAAACGATCCAAATTTACGTTTATCTTATTCTCCATCATTTGCTGATGCCAAAAACATATAAATATGTTATATTCGGATTAAAAACAAGCTCTGAAAATTAAATATATAAAAATTATTATCAAAATTAAATTGTCCAAATCAATTTAAAAACACTTTCATCTTATTCCTTGTCGGTTCCTGATTCCAAAAACATATAGATATGATATGTTTGGATTAAAAACACGCTCAGAAAGTTAAAACAAAGAGAGGTACAGAAAAGCGTGCTATCCTTCTTAGCGCAACTACTACCCCGCTCTTCTTGTCAATTTCACTGCCTTTGCCATGAGCGGTGGACTGACGATGCTACGAGTATACGGTCTTGCTGAAAAATTACATTGCGTTCACTTTCATTCTGTGAGTTCCACAGCTACTTGACTAAATATTGTATTTTCGCCTTACGCGACTTGTTTTGTTTTTTTCTTAATGAAGATGATCTTGTTGACTACTTTTCTTGGAATGCGCAAGAGGATGATAATCAGCAGTAGCTAAATATCTGTATTTTACTGTAAATAGGACCGAATTGTTTCAGACAAACAGGCTGGTAAATCTTTAAAGTTCTGGAACATCAAACAGCTGATTGCAGCTCTTGGCAACGTGCGCCACTTGCTCCTGTTTCTCCACGCCTTTACCAGCAGCGACACAACCTCTAGACCCTATGGTGTCAGAAAAGCAACCTCGATGAAAAAAACTCAAAAAATACCTGCAGTAGCAAACACTTGCGACCTTGGAGGATATCCTATCAGCAGGCGAAAAGGCGTTAGTACTGCACTACAACGGTAGTTTCAGAGAGGGTCTTGATGAACTTCGCTACAGACTCTTCTGTTCAAAGGTAGCAGTTGGAACGACGTTTGTGCAAGTTCACACTCTGCCGCCCACCTCAGCAGCTGCCCGATTCCACAGCACGGACTACGGATGGAAACTTGAGCGTGGCATCCTTGTTCCAGTGACAACAGATCTGCCGGCAGCACCAGCCGACGTGTTAAAGGTGATTCGCTGCACATGCAAAAGTGGTTGTGACACAAAACGGTGTAGCTGCAGGAAACACGGACTAGAGTCCACATCTGGATGTGGGGAATGTCGCGGTGTTGGCTGCTGCAACTCGCCTCTTCCGTCTTTTGAAATGTGAAACATCGTAACCATCAAGTTTTCCTCAAAAGGTAGGCCTATTGTGTTATGCACTCTTTTGTTCACCTGAAGATGACTTTGAATGAACGCCAGTCTTTTTTTTCCAGTAAGTATTCTGCTGAAGAAGACTAACGGATAGGAAGAGGTATAGTCGTATTAAAGAATGCGTATTTCTGTTATCATCAGTACGCGAACAACGCATTGTTCATTTCATTTTTATTATTTTATTATCCCATTGCTTGGAAATTCGGAAAGCTTTCAGCAACTGTGACAAGAGTGGCGCTTCCCAGATGTGCGCATGTTAAGGTGTAATCATCTAACTCAGTGCACTAATGGCAGAATGACCAAGGCTTTTTACTGTGGTGACACGGGGGTGGGACATGGATACCGTTTCTTAGTCTGCTCATACCCTTGACCCTTGTCCGTCCACCGGCCTAACGAATTGTGCATTATAGATGACGGTAGACTAAGAACCTTAAAATGAAGGGCTGTAGCGTGGACTTTTGCAACGTCATTGACGAAAACAAGGGTTTTTATATGTGACGTAATCAAACCGTCATAAAAAAGTTATGCAGAGGCTGCCAACGGTATAACTCTTGGGGAATGTTAAGACAGGCTATCTTAATGTGTTGCAACCAAAAAACTTTCTGTAACCATTTTCTTTGGGTCTAAGCATAATTCTGGACAGGTTCCCCACGCTATAAGCTAGTTTCTGGTTAACTGTTTGTTTGCTTGATGGAACGGTTATTCATGTACGTCAACGGGTCTTGCGTCGTGTGTTGTTTTGGGGGTTCGTGGGAGGGGGGGGATGAGCTCTTACATTTACGTAAAAGCACACCAATGCTAAAAAGGTAATTTCCGCTGGACCTCTCGACCATGCATGTCAAGTGCGCTTAAATGACAAACATATTTGAATGTGTAACCGTGTGCCGAAACACTACGATCACCTCGGGAAGCGAAGTGCAATCAAACAGGTTTGAAAATATTAGGGCTAATTTCTTAGCCCTATAAAAAATGTTATGCAAACCCGAAGGTTTCCATGAACAAACAGACAATCGGAAACCACCAGACCCCATCACAAACAGAATCTCACAATCCACTGGTGTTGACTTTTAAAGGCCAACAACTCGGGTGCAGAGTCTGCTGTGAAAGGAGCGGTAGCCTCCCCTGTCACAAATGCATAGCAAGGTGGAGAAACGCACACACACACGCACATACACACACACACACACACACATACACACACACACATACACACACACACACACATACACACACACACACACACACATACACACACACACTCTCTCTCTCTCTCTCTCTCTCTCTCTCTCTCTCTCTCTCTCTCTCTCTCTCTCTCTCTCTCTCTCTCTCGGTCTCGAATAGCAGCTAGCATCTGCTGAAGAGACATTAAACCCCAAAAACCAACCAACCATCTCTCTCTCTCTCTCTCTCAGTTTTATTCACAACTACCCACGTATGAAAATCTAACATTGAAATCTATGCCATTCACTCTTTTGTGGTGGCAGAAGATGTTGGTGTGTTTTTTCCACCTGGCTGGGTCGTCTGTTGTTCTCGTGCAGATGCACACGGGGCAACATTCGGCTTGTTCTGTGCACGAGTGATCAAGGCCGGGGGACAAAGTAGACCACGCCGTGGTGAGTAAGTCACAGGCGCATGATATTGGTTTAATGGTGCAGACACAAGACAATGATTTGGTTACAGTTCATGAAAATCTTGCCGTTCTTTAATGTGCCTCTTTATTGAGCCCGAAGTGGACTTCGCGAAGAGTTCGCGTAATCTTTTTACCGAAACCTCAGTGTTAAAGCTTCGTGCGGCCAGCTTCTCGAAGTCTTTTTACCGAAAACTCAGTGCTAAAGCTTCGTGCGGCCAGCTTCTCGAAGTCTTTTTACCGAAACTCAGTGCTAAAGCTTCGTGCGGCCAGCTTCTTGAAGTCTTTTTACCGAAAACTCAGTGCTAAAGCTTCGTGCGGCCAGCTTCTCGAAGTCTTTTTACCGAAAACTCAGTGCTAAAGCTTCGTGCGGCCAGCTTCTCGAAGTCTTTTTACCGAAAACTCAGTGCTAAAGCTTCGTGCGGCCAGCTTCTCGAAGTCTTTTTACCGAAACTTCAGTGCTAAAGCGTCGTGCGGCCAGCTTCGCCAAGTCTTTTTACCGAAACTTCAGTGCTAAAGCTTCGTGCGGCCAGCTTCGCGAAGTCTTTTTACCTAAACCTCAGTGCTAAAGCTTCGTGCGGGCAGCTTCGCGAAGTCTTTTTACCTAAAACTCAGCGCTAAAGCTTCGTGCGGGCAGCTTCGCGAAGTCTTTTTACCGAAAACTCAGTGCTAAAGCTTCGTGCGGCCACCTTCTCGAAGTCTTTTTACCGAAACCTCAGTGCTAAAGCTTCGTGCGGCCAGCTTCGCGACGTATACTTCGCGTAGTCGACTTCGCCAAATTAAGGACAGGCATCAAAGTCCGTGGCCAGCATCAGTCCCTCTCCGCACCAAACTCTATGGGAGCAGACAAGACCTGGAAGCCACGACGTCATTCGTCTCGCAGACTAAACTGATGGTGTGACGGCGAACGCAAGAAGAAGAAGAAGAAGAAAGTCCGTTACTGCTAATAATTCTGATCGATTGAAGTCAAATGAATGTCGTTGATAAGGTATGTGAAAAGGATAGCAAAAGGTCAGAGAAGACCGCAGTGGCAAAACTTTGTTTGGTTAATTAGCTAATTACTGTGCCATATCCAAAATGTCAAATGACGGAAACGAATGATTCTTCGATTGTCTTGATACTTGTTGGTATTGTTGTCATTAAAGCGTTACAAATTCTGTCATAGTAGAGTTGTCAGTTGTGATTTAGTGGTGCATAAAAAAATTGATCTGGAAATCATTCTGATTCAAGCACACACACACACACACACACACACACACACACACACACACACACACACACACACACACACACACACACACTGATTTGTGTATAAAAGGAAGCATGCAGAAGTATATTTGAGTCTAGAAATTCATTTAAAAAGCATTTCTCACACACACACACACACACACACACACACACACACACACACACACACACACACACACACTGGTTTTTGTATAAAAGGAAGCATGCAGAAGTATATTTGAGTCTAGAAATTCATTAAAAAAAGCATTTCTTCTTTCAAAATTATGTAGAAGTTTGCTTGTCGTCTGCTGTGGAGGTAATCAGATGTTGAAGCATACATGTTAAATCCTAAACCGCACCGGACTACCTTGACCTTTAAAGATTTTGATGTTTATATTTTCTATTATTGAAATAGCCGTCATGTTTCAAGAATTTGTTCTGTCTATTTTTTGTGCATCAGTGTTTGTCATTCTGCTATCTGCTTTTCGTGTCCCATGTAACGCAGTCCCTGTTCAACATGCAAATACTTGTATTTCTCTTGAGTGTTCATCAAGAAAACTAAGCACTTCTTGGCATCACAGATTCTGGGAACCACAATCACACGTAATGTGGGAAAATCAACCGTGATGGAAATTAAAGTTCACTGGAAGCGTTTGACGACTTTTTTCTTGACATTGCTTCGTAGGCCACAGTCCTCAGATGGCAGATGAAAACGGAGTCTTTATGTGAGACAGGTTGGAGACAGGTTAAGTCTTTATCAGGCAACATCCCATGCTTACACTCATGGTGCCTCACTGTCCTCTGCCCCTTCACTGGCCTCTGTACTAGCGACACTGGACTCGTCAGGCTCAGCGTCCGGTGTGGTGGGGTTGGTCTAGTTTTGGGGTGGTACTGCGCTGCCAGCAGCCTGAGGGCCGTTGTCTGGAGGGACGCTGGCTGGAGGGGCGTTGTCTGGAGAGGCATACAGTTGACCTGGCCTACGTTCCTTGAAGTAAACTCCAGCACCGACTGCTGCCATGAAGACACACACTCCTCCTGCCACACCCAGACCGATGGCCAGAGCGTTCGATGAGCTGGATTCCGTGTCTGTGGTCGTTGTGCTGTTGTTGTCACTGTCGCCCTCATCTTCAGATGATGTGCGGGTATTGCTGCTGTCTGTGCTGGTCCCAACCGTGGCTTCTGCAACATAAGCAACAAGTACCTCTTCAACACACAACTAAATAATATTAATAATAATGAGGATAGTCATATGGCGCAAATCCTAAAACAGTTCTAAGCGCCTCACGAAAACATACATAAATATATTATTAAGTACACAATTAAAAATAAAATGATAATACACATCGAAATATACTTATACACTAACATCATAAAAACGTATCACGTCAACACACAATGTACACATAATCAGTACTTTTTAGTGCTATAATTACTATAGACAGGTGAAACCACTCACAAGGAGTTGCAAGTCAATACAAAGTTAGGAAGTAGGACTCTCATTGACACGGGCACTCACAGAGAGAGGTAGCTGTTTACTAATACATGTATATGTAAAACATTAGCGTCAAATTACCCTTCTTTCAACCATGTAACGTCATATGACGACAATATTATAATATGTTTGATAGCTTGTTGACAGACCAGCTTTTTTGTTTGTCCGAGGGGAGAAAATCGTTTTCTGTTTCATCTTTATCGATCAAGGGCGCCTGCCAAACGGTTGTGTGACGTGTCTAGTGTGTTGGCGAAGTGTCTTGTGCTTGTCACTTCTCGCTTTCAGCCCTCACCGCTGGCTAGCACCGTCTGTCCTTTTTAGGACAATGCGAAAAGAGAGCAGAATGCGTCAGTCTCTCCTGCCAGTACAATAACCTCTCCACAACAAGCCCTATGTAGTGCCTCCATCGCGGCGACAGGCGTAAACTGGGTACCGCAAGGCCCCAGGCTAGACTACAAGGACTCGGAGGAGGTTGGCCCCTAGACGTGCGGCATGCGGGCCCACCGGTGTGTGGAAACGCCCAGGTGCCCACGAACCAACCTCCAGCTATGGGTCAAATAGCCGGGCAGGATAGGCTCGTCAACCCTGGCAGGCAGCTATCCTAAGAGAAGACCACTCTGAATTCAAAACGAGGGTAGAGGAGGCTCATCATCCATGGAAGGAAACTCGTCTAGGAGAAGGAAAACTCCGAAATGAAACCCACGCAGTCCCTCGAAGACGGAACGGCACTGGCCTTTTTTAGGCGGGGAGCAGACCGGGTGCCTACGCTATCCTCGACAAATGGTTGTGTCATCAACGAATCAACGTGATGATCAAGGGCAACACACGACATCCCTCCCTACACACACACGCATACACACACACACACACACACACACACACACACACACACACACACACACACACACACGAACGGCCACACACACGTATGTGGACGGACACTGTGAAGTCTCACTCAGGCGAGAGAAACATTATTGTTGAAATGTTTAGATGTCTATGAAGTTAACCGCTATAGCCCTTGATGAAATATTTCGTCAACTTTCAAGGTCAAGGCGGGGTCGAGTCCAGGTAGAAAAAGAAAGTGGTTTGGGGTTTTTAAATGTGCGAAGTTACATTTCTGAAAATTCATACTCCTATTACATTTAAATAGTTTTTGTTTTTCACGATTTCAAAAACAGCAAAAACAAAGTGCTAAGAACATAACTTCGTAAATGCTTTTATCCATATAATTTGGACCAGCACCATCAAAAGGACTCTCTCTCTCTCTCTCTCTCTCTCTCTCTCTCTCTCTCTCTCTCTCTCTCTCTCTCTCTCTCTCTCTCTCTCTCTCTCTCTCTCTCTCTCTCTCTCTCTCTCTCTCTCTCTCTCTCTCAACATGTATTTATTTATGCCTGTACAAATGCACCGTTTTTGTTTGCTTTACCGTTCACACGAACAAGGATTTCCTGAGTGGAGTTGAACGTGAGCCATTTGTCTGTTTTAGCCACGCACGCGTACTTGCCACCATCGTCCAAATCCACCGAGTCACGCTGCAGCCTAGCGTTTTCCATTTGTTCGCCGTTGTATGTGTTAGCCGTCTGGAGCTTGTAACGAGCCTCATCTCCTCCCTGAACATGGAACCAAATCGTCGTCGTCACGGAATGTTGGCGTAATTCAACTCTTGGCGGATATGATGTTTTTGTGCTTTAGACTAATAAATCATTCTCCATGAGAAATATTCTCTTAAATACGATGGACGATACATGATTTAACATTCTTTTATCTTTCTACCCATACCAGGTACCAATATAAACATCATTTTATTCCGAAAAGCCCTCTACAATGAGTTACACCAAAATTCCATGGTGACATCAATATGAACCTCAGCCATTAACTCATTATCTCCCAGGTACGGATATATCCGTACCCACTCATATGGCTCTATGTGACCAGGAACGGATATATCCGATCAGACTGTTAGCTTCAGTCGCTTCCTGTAACGTCGATCTAACGCCTGCATTCCATCCAGCGTATTGATACACAGTTTCAACACAGCTACTACAATTCTGAGTGACCTGCTGCAGCACAGCTGGTCTCGGCTAAAAAAAACTTGGTCAACATAGGTGGGGTACAAAGTGTTAACTGTGTACACTTGAACTTGGAATAGTTTCTTAGGTTTAAAATAACTCTGCAGAAACCAGCACCACGATAATACACGTTTTTCGAAAATAACTTTGCTGTGTATTGTGGAAAAGTTGCATGCGCCCCGGACACGGAGACACACGACGACACTCCGTCGTACAGTTAGGATCAGTGATCTCATCGAATAACTAACTCTGATTTATTTGTAATCCAGTGGCCGGTAAATTTTCCTTTGACACAACTGCAAAATTAATGAGAGTTCACGATTCATTGTGGCAATGATTATATATTGACCTGCTGTGATTGCTGTCATAGCGTTTTGTCTGCGGTAACTAGAGTTTGACGTGAGGTCATGGAAACACACACATGACTATGATGTGTATATTTTCAAGATAAACAACAGGCATCCCAAACGTGTTGTTTTAAAAACATTGTCAATGCCGCAATAACAAGCAAACAGCAACATGTCTAAAAGACACGGAAAAGCCATAGTTTTTCATGAGGTTTGAAAGCCATCAGCAACTTCAGACATAATAAAGAATCATGAATCTGAAACTGTCACGTGAACTGATCACATTGAATACATAGTTCGCACCACACACACACACACACACAAACATTCATAAACACACACACACACACACACACAAACACACACACACACACACACACAAACATTCATAAACACACACACACACACACACACACACACACACACACACACACACACACACACACCGTGGTGGGCATGCTAGTTCATTCTACACAACAGTGGATTTTAGCATACAGAGTGAAACAGGACAAGGCTCGATGCCTACCACAATTGGTTCTCCGTCCTTGTACCAGGTGACCCTGGGTTTAGGATAGCCCAGAACTCTGCATTCAATGGTCAGCGTCTCACCCAGTACCACGTCCTTTGACTCAAAAGGAAGGACCTGTGGTGTAGCTGCACATTGCATAGATCACACATGTCATAACATCAGCAACAACAACAAAACATGAACAAATAATTATGTGACCCTCCACCACGGAATGAGTCGCATGTCACCTTTGCATGATTTTCATATTTTTACATTTTCCTAAAGAGTTTTTTATGCTCTATCCAGTGGTGAAAACCGTTTTAGAAAAGATTGAAAACTGTTTGAGTTATAAGCCTGTGACTAAGGTGACCAGACACTCCCCGGACTTATATCAAGCCTAGCGCAGAACCGCGCGAGGTGACATGCGACTCATTTCGTGGTGGAGGGTCACAGTTATGAGCCAAAGAAATAATAATAAAAATAACTCTCCGCATATAAATGCTATTCTTAAGTCGAGATACCTTCAGCTATCACTGCCTGATCTTCAAACACATATTATGCGAGCTGAAGCAAGAGTGTTTCTTTGTGTTTTCCTTTCGGAGCTTTTTCTCCATACTGGACCTCATGAAATAAACGTTACAAGAAGATGAATCAGAGATGAAAGCAAGCTACCAACCCGCAAAGCGTGAGGAGACTTACCATAGTATTTAACATCAATATCAATGCTGCGTTGTTTTCCATTGTCCTCAAATTGTGCAACACATACGTACAGTCCAGCAAAACTGCGAACTGAAAAGTTTCAAGCGAAGCATAACTTTTGTTATCTGATATTGTGAATTAGACACACCACACAATAACACATGCTACAAGAGAACTCTAACCAGTTTGTTTGTTTGTTCGTGGGCTGAAACTCCCACGGTTTTTACGTGTATGACCGTTTTTACCCCGCCATTTAGGCCGCCATACGCCGCTTTCGGAGGAAGCATGCTGGGTATTTTCGTGTTTGTATAACCCACCGAACTCTGACATGGATTACAGGATCTTTTTCGTGCGCACTTGATCTTGTGCTTGCGTGTACACACGGGGGTGTTCGGACACCGAGGAGAGTCTTCACACAAAGTTGACTCTGAGAAATAAATCTCTCGCCGAACGTGGGGACGAACTCACGCTGACAGCGGCCAACTGTTTAAGTTGAGAAGTTTAATCACAGGTCCCGGGGGTCGATCCCACTTTATTTTGAGCCCACTGGCCTAGTCCACCTTTTTCCAGAAAGATTTGCTATCAAGGGTCAAGGCCACTTCTAAAAGGGACGCTATATATCCACACCGAGAATTTTTATATCGAAGGGGAATTCTACTTGGTTTAAGTTTTGAAGGAATAAGTGTCGAATTTGATGTCTGTATGTTTATGCCTCATAGTGTTTAGGCGGTGACTGACAAATTTGTTTGAAAAAAACTGTGTTTTATCGGTGTAGATAGCGTTGATCATAACTCGGGGTCTTTGTTCGTACACAATGGCTAGCTCAGCAGATGTTCCTGTTTTAAATATTTTGTTCGGCGATTTTATCACCACATTGTGAAGAATGGTTATATGTTTTAGATATTTTGTTGGGCGATTGTGGGGAATGGTTATATGGAAGATTATCGCATTTTTACTGATCACATGACAAAACATGCTGTTGTCATTGGTCAACTAGGAACTGTATATCAATTGACATCGCGCAGGAAGTTCCCAGCGAATTTGATATCGCGCAGGAAGTAGTTCATCAATTTTAATTTTGAAGAAAAAAATCTCACCTGAAGGAAACAAATGTCTCCCTTTTTTTAAATCACAAATTTATAAAAGAAAAGTAATTGAATCAGAAAGATTAAGCTGTGCAATGAATAGAATCAAACTGTTCCCACCCAGCTTTAACAGAGAAGTAGTAGAAAAGAATGTTACAATCTTACCGACTGCGGTAGTTGGAACAGCCATAAACAAAGCTGACCTTGAAAGTACCAGTATATGTAGTGGCAATACTTACTGAGAAAACTGTGAGATCTCTTGCAGTGTTTCAGCGCACATCACTCACAAAAAGGCAGGAAATGAGCAGCCGATTTAAACAGTTCGCACCTGCATGAACCATTGTCCACCTTTCTTAGTCGTAGCCATACAACATCATCCAAACAACTTTCAGCATCTATCACAGTCACAGCGCCGTCGGAGGACGCCATTTTGGATGAGTCGTAAGCGAGACTGAGCTTCGAGAAACATTATTATGCAATCCGCCGATACCGACAAATACCTGGAAGCTTTCTTGGGCACAGAACATGAGCCAGAGGACTTTGCTGATACTGCCTGGCGCACTTCAGTTCCTGCCATTGTTCAGAATTGCCAAATCGAACAGTCAAAAAGAGTACGACTGAGGAAGTAACTGGGACATTCTTAGCTGTTCCTTCGAACTGGCAACTCCACTGAACTTGTTAGCCTTTGTTGGTGATCTGTTTCAACCGTATATTTTTGTTCTTTTTTCATCATAAATGCCTTATTTTGTCTGACAAAAAGAACCAGTTACTGAAAAATAAAAGTAAGAGCAGCAAAGTTACGCGGAAAGCAGGAAAAGACAACCCAACATTTCCAACATTAAATACAAGGCAGTAGCCTCCCTTGCGTTTGTCTGACTTCTTAGGTAGGTTTATGATTCCTACTGTTCCGAAATCGAATGCGATAAAATCGTTATCGTTAGATTTGACTGTGATATCAACATTTATCAGTCTGAATGTCTCGAAAGGCTGAATCATATCAGATCTCGGCTTACGCCTCGATCTGATATGAGTTCAGCTTTCTCGACATTCAGACTGATAAATGTTGATATCACAATCAAATCTAACGATAACTAATAAAAATTTGTTGTCGGTCTCCGACACAAAATGCGGAAAAAGTTTTGAAACAAATTTGGAAAAAAAACCATACAACTTGGATGCATGCAAATTTATGGGATGCAAAATTCAGCGGCACGAACAACAATTCCAGGTGTGGGCAACATGATATGTGAGATAGTGTGAAAAGTGTGAGCAATCTGTTTAATGTCTTCTGCACATTTCTGCGTGTAGAAATTGTCAATCTAAACTTTGAAACGTAAATGACTTTATGACAAGTCATAAATACCTGTCCGTGTCAACGGTAGGCCCGGGCTTTAAAACTTAATTGTAATAGAGTCCTGCTGCAGAGGTGGAAACCATGTTGCCTGTCAGTATCATTATCTAACGGGAGTACTACTAAAAAAAAGTAGAAACACTACGTTCTACTTTAGTTGCCATTTTATGTTCGTTACAGTAGTCCCTTCCATTTCCGGCCCTTTCGTGGGCGTGAACCTACCCGGAGCGGCCAGCTTTCCCATGACTAATGAGTTTTCCTTCTATAATTGACTCTTAATGGCCGTTAACCTGTCTGACGCGGTCAACGGTCACTGATTTTTGCCCTAAGGTGCCCCTCTTACTCGACAGGAGCGGCCACTTAACGGCCACTTGTCACTTTCGCGGGCGAGCGCCTGTGGTGTGTGTGTGTGTGTGTGTGTGTGTGTTGTGTGCACAGACGGCACAGCACGAGCAGACGACATGAATACTTACGCATGCGCAAACTGTAAATACAGACATGCGCATACATGTACATTTACGGCAGTCACTTCCGGATCGATCACAGCTGATGTGAGTTTGAAAACACTTGTTTATCTGACACTCAAATACATATATAATAATCCAAACAACACACATAGAAACATACGAAACAATAGCTTAGCCAAGACGATCGAGTTAAACACGCAAATAATTAAGATGTATAAACGAAAGCAAAACTAACAGAGACAATGAATCGGCGGCTCGTGGATGATCGCTTTCTTTTCTTCATGAAAACTTGATCGTGTTTTTTGGGTTTTTTTGGAGGAGGAGGGGGCCTGTAATGAACGGCCACCTGATATTTGCGGTCACCTTTGCAATGACTAATGGGTGACCGGATATGGCAGGTACTACTGTATAATAATTTAAAGGACTAACAATTCATGTCACACAATGGTACCCAGCTCTGCAGAACAACCCAATACTTAGTTCATGTTGCCCATTGATGTTACCGGCACGGTTGGCCTAGTGGTAATGCGTCCGCCCCGTGATCGGGAGATCGTGGGTTCGAACCCCGGCCGGGTCATGCCTAAGACTTTAAAATTGGCAATCTAGTGGCTGCTCCGCGTGGCGTCTGGCATTATGGGGTCAGTGCTAGGACTGGTTGGTCCGGTGTCAGAATAATGTGACTGGGTGAGACAGTGAAGCCTGTGCTGCGACTTCTGTCTTGTGTGTGGCGCACGTTATATGTCAAAGCAGCACCGCCCTGATATGGCCCTTCGTGGTCGGCTGGGCGTTAAGCAAACAAACAAACAAATTGCCCATTGATGGCGTAAGCCTGATTGACTCACTACATAAGCAGATGCGCAGTTATACTAACGTGCAACATAGCGACATAGCGACATAGCTCCAACAGCGTAACCTGAAAGACATGTAGACAAAGAGCATGTTAGACAAGTACACAATGAACTGTATGAAATGACTGCACCTTGTCACGGGGAAAGGGTAAAAAGCAGGCTGAATAACTTTTTTGTTTTTTTTACAAAAATGTGACCCTCTACCACGAAATGAGTCGCATGTCACCTCGCGCGGTTCTGCGCTAGGCTTAATATAAGTCCGGGGAGTGTCTGGTAACAGTGTGAGGGTCACCTTAGTCACAGACTTATAACTCAAACAGTTTTCGCTTTTTTTCTAAAACGGGTTTCACCACTGGATAGAGCATAACAAACTCTTTAGGAAAATGTAACAATATGAAAATCATGCAAAGGTGACATGCGACTCATTCCGTGGTGGAGGGTCACAAATGATAGGCGCAACTTCTACGCTGTTTCGCCGTGAATGCCGCGCACAACGGTACATACCCCATAGGGGGAAAAGTCTTCAACTACTAATCCAATATTTTTCTGTAATGATAACTGAGTAACATTGATACAAAAATCAACACAGTGAAACTGTCAATCTCATTCAGTTAGTAATTTGAAGGGATCTACTGCAGATGTTTTGGGACGCCCCGACAACATATAATATCAGTATTATCATGTGACAGGGATGGCCAAATCTCACATTTTCAATTCGCCAGCCGGGCGAGTAACTTCAAAACATTTACTAGCCCGCCAAATATTATTCTGGCCCGGTACATACTAAAGTTCATGCATCTGCAGTGTTTATATGGCTTTGAAACGCGATAGTTCAAACCCAAACTGTTGCATTTGACCTGCATTTCCACTTGCCAGGCGGTTTCTACTAGCCTGGCGTATTTTTTACTCGCCCCTGACGATCGGGGGTGGCCGAGTGGTAACGCACTTGCGCTCGGAAGCGAGAGGTTGCGAGTTCGACCCTGGGTCAGGGCGTTAGCAATTTTCTCCCCTCTTTCCTAACCTAGGTGGTGGGTTCAAGTGCTAGTCTTTCGGATGAGACGAAAAACCGAGGTCCCTTCGTGTACACTACATTGGGGTGTGCACGTTAAAGATCCCACGATTGACAAAAGGGTCTTTCCTGGCAAAATTGTAAAGGCATAGATAAAAATGTCCACCAAAATACCCGTGTGACTTGGAATAATAGGCCGTGAAAAGTAGGATATGCGCCGAAATGGCTGCGATCTGCTGGCCGATGTGAATGCGTGATGTATTGTGTAAAAAAAAATTCCATCTTACACGGCATAAATAAATCCCTGCGCCTTGAATATGTGCGCGATATAAATTGCATAAAATAAAAAAAATTAAAAAAATAAAAATCCCTGCGCTTAGAACTGTACCCACGGAATACGCGCGATATAAGCCTCATATTGATTGATTTGGCCATCCCTGCATATGCAAGCGAATATGAACAATACAATCAATTCCATGTTGCAACATTATATGTTTGTGAGAACCACAGTTAAAGGCAGAGTAAGCCTCCCGTAAACCATCACAGATACGGTCAGGCTTTTACACACAGTACAAACACCATTTCATTTAAACACTCACCAATTGAGAACATCCTAGGTGCCCTCCGTAAAGAGCGAACAATTTTCAAAGAATTTATTTTTGCGTGGTTTATCTTACCCCTGAGCCATCGTGAACCCGTGTGATCCAGTTTTCCCTTTTCACAATGCAGTCGTCATAGTTAGTCATTTGAATGCGACTCGACGTGAGCTTATCTACAACTTATAGCACGTTTTTTTTATGCACGAAACAACGGCTGTGGTTCACAAGAACTCTAGCGATGGCTTTTGACTGTTGAGAGGAACGGCGATTTGCACTGATAAACCGGCCGTCGTCTGCTACGACCCTTGCGTGACCCTGCTTCCGGGCTTTTCTTTTTTTAAACTTTCACAACTTCGAATTGTTCTGATCTTGTCTTGATGAAAAACGAATTCTTTTATGATTAAAGAATGTTTGTGTAACAAGCTGTCAATTTATTATTTAGATTTTAAAAGTTAGGTCTAGCGCAAAAACGAGGCGCCGTTGTTGTTAACGGAACAAGTCTACGAAAATAAATTCTTTGAAAATGTCTCACGCTCGACAGAAAGCAGCCAGGATGTTCCCGTTCGGTGAGCGTTCAAATGGAAGTATGCTTGTACTGTATTTAGACGCTCGGGGAGCTCTGTGATGGTTTACGGGAGGCTTACTGTGCCTTTAAGAGTCTTACGCGGGTGTTTGATCTCCAGCAAGCCGTTTCCGTGATCAACATAGGCCTGGTTGCCTTGCACTGGAATGTCAGCTACAGGCAGGTACCCTTTCGTCCAGATGTAGGTATAATTTTTGGAGGTGTCCTCCAGACCGCATCCGAGCTCAGCGTCTTTAAAGGGCTCAAATTCCACCTCCTGTGGTCTTACTGGTTAATAATAATAAATAATTTCAACAGAAACAGCAACTGATCCACACACACAAAAGTCCGGTAAGGCGAAATTACTACATTTTAGTCAAGCTGTCGAACTTACAGAATGAAACTGAACGCACTGCATTTTTTCACCAAGACCGTATAGCATCGTCAGTCCCCTGCTCGTGAAAAAGGCAATGAAATGGACAAGCCAGTACAGCGCGGTAGTGGTTGCGCTGAGCAGCTATAGGATAGTATGCTTTTCTGTATCTCTATTCTTTTCAACTTTCTGAGCTTGTTTTTAATCCAAATATAACATATATATATGTATGTTTATGGAATCAGGAACCGACAGGGAATAAGATGAAATTGTTTTTAAATCGATTTCGGAAATTTAATTTTAATAATAGTTTTCATATTTTTTAATTTTCTGAGCTTGTTTTTAATTCGAATATAACATATTTATA
>NC_090252.1:14810585-14818085 GCF_037325665.1 Littorina saxatilis | reverse complement strand
CTGAACGTTTTTTGATGTGTCTGGAGGGAAAGAAAACCTCTCCTTGAACGAAAAAGGTAAACAAAAAATTGGAGGGGGTGAGAGGTGCGATTTCTCCTCGGATATGATGATCCAGATGCAACCCCCATCTCCCCTCCCTCCCCCGCAAAAAAAGCAGCGTTTGGGAGGTACATGCTTAAGCCAGGGGGGGGGGGGGTTGCACAACCCCTGTAACCAACCCCCCCCCCCCCCCTAGTCCGGCCCTGGGTTCACGGGGTCCTACAAGTTCGTGAACTCCCGGACAGCTTGCGGCTGACTGACGGGATCCATTTTCAGAACGTTCCATAAGTGTACAATGACGTCATGCAGGTGACGACATGGGTGTATCCCGGCAAAGCGTCTGCATTGGCTGCTAGCACGCAGTATGTGAATCTTTCTTTGACAAGAATAAGAGCGACTTGGCAAGGCTGAACGTATTAGGTGTTGAAATGCAATCTCTGATTGTGTTCTTAGTATGCTCCAGCGTGTGTTCAGCGGAATATGAACAGGAAGCAAGAAAATGATGGAAAGAAAAATAGGCTACTAGGTGTTTTCATCTTAGGCTTTCTTGTTTTGAATGGTAAGTACCACGCTGCTTTTATGTGTTACGTTTTGTCACAGCCCGTCCAACCGGCTGTCTCATATTTACTACCCCAGCCCCCAGTGCGGTTTCCCATTCCTCTCCTGCCCCACTGGATATGAACAAAACGGCACACACGCACGCACACGCACACACACACACACACACACACACACACACACACACACACACACACACACACACCCTTGTATGTATACGCTCATACGCACACAGAAAACACACGGTGCTTGCAGATAGCTAGCCTTCACATTACAAGATTTAAAGTAAGAACTCTAAATACATCTCCATCAAAACCACTCATGGGATCGATGCGAAGTGTGGATCGAAAGTACTGGTCAAGAAACACAGATGCACGAAGTAATTGAACATGTTTACTGTCGGACGTAAACAGTTTATTTTACAGGCGGTCGCAATGGAAAGGAGAATTATATAGAAGAAAGGTTTGTCAGGAATCGTTTAGGGCGGTCGCAATGGAAAGGAGAATTATATAGAAGAAAGGTTTGTCAGGAATCGTTTAGGGCGGTCGCAATGGAAAGGAGAATTATATAGAAGAAAGGTTTGTCAGGGATCGTTTAGGGCGGTCGCAATGGAAAGGAGAATTATATAGAAGAAAGGTTTGTCAGGAATCGTTTAGGGCGGTCGCAATGGAAAGGAGAATTATATAGAAGAAAGGTTTGTCAGGGATCGTTTAGGGCGGTCGTCGTAGAGAGGTCGTAAAGAGGTCGTAGAGAGGTCGCAAGGGCAGGTTAAATTGTAGCGATACAACCATTGTAAGAGAGATCTGTATGGAACCAGAGTCCTTTTGTTCTTTCTCTAATGGAAGAATAAGTAGATCAAACAAGCAAGGAATGTTACCGCTGTAGTAAAAACAAGCCAGGCATGTTACTGCTGTAGTTAAAACAAGCCAGGCATGTTACCGCTGTAGATAAAAACAAGAAATTCCTCCGAGGTAGGAAAAACACCCCCGTCCTTACCATTCTCACTGCCACCAACTGAGAAGGCACTGCTAACAAGTGTGGTTAAAATAAGTTGATTGAGTGGACAAAGAGACAGGCGGAGAAAAAGACAAATCAATATAACTCTTTCTGTAACACCTACTGACCGCATACAGAAAACAAAAGATCCCGAAAAAAAATAAATCGGTTTGCGCTGCGCGCTGAGAGCAGGTATTGAAATATCTCATCGACCAGATTTTGTCCGGGGTGTATCTGCCGCTTTGCCGGGTAGCAAGTAGAGCCGAATACCCGGCTTGAGTGGCGCACTGTACGCCGGCTTCGAACCATGGACCCGTCAAGCTTCGGTCCCTTCCAGACTCGTGGAATGGGAACAGCACGAACATGATTCAGGGGCCATAATGCCATTCCTGATCATATCATGTCGAGTCCCATACTTGTAGACGACGCCCTAGGTACCACATCACAAACAGAACTGTGCAATACACAGGTGTTTTCTACAGACACACTCAAACACACACACACAGAGAAGCCGTATATATATATATCTATATCTATTGTATAAATATATAGAGATAGATGAGAGTGTATTTTTCGCGTGGCTATAAATTGATTCGACCTTTGCACTTTTACAGTGAGGATAATTTACGGGTTCAATTTACGTTCTGGACACTGCGGTGACCTTCTAAAAATAGTAACAGAACGCCGGGAATAACCGAAGGGAATATAGTGCACCATACGAAGGAAGGGAGGTAAACGCTGAAAACATGGAGAAGATAAGGAAGAGTTATGCCGTAGTTGATCCCCTAAAAAACCCAAAATCCACTAATAACTCCCTAACCGTGTGTTTGACTGGTCCCAATTTTTTGTAAGGACCGTCTCAGGAATGTATAGAACCTGGGGCCAGTTTCATAAGATAGCAGTGAACCGACTGACAGTCGATCGACTGCCCAGTCGATGGACTGTGGTTGATCGCCGGGTCACCGAAAAGCGCGTTTCATGAGCGAATCACCGTCACCCGCGGACAACCGCAGTCGACCGACTGTACAGTAATCCGAATGGCCAAGTCGAGGGCTAAATTTAGCAACATTACCACTTCCGTTTGCTCATTCGCACGTGGAAATGGCCGATTTCGAAGAAAAAACAAGTCTCGGCCCGCTCAAAATAACAATGACCGAGACTTTCAGTAATTCCTTCGCGTGATGTCGAACCCTCTTACGCCATAATGTGACGTCTTCAAGACATAACCCTGACTTGTCTCCTGGATTACTGCGTCATGATAGATACATTTCGAAGAACAATCACAAGGTTTGGCTCACAATCCAAACAAGTGTGAGTATTCTGCCATTGACTGTGCGGATAATTACATTTATTTTCGGTTTACTGCAGTAAGCCGAACACAGTGTTGGGGGGAGAGCATCACCGTGTTTGGCCAACTTCCGGTGGGACGACCCGCAGTCGGCCGACTGAAATTTTGTTCGTGAAACCCGATAACGTCGGATTACTGTGGTTCTCTCGGACAACTGTAGTTGGTCGACTGTGTTTCTGGCTTATGAAACTGGCCCCTGTTCACCAAGTTTGGTGACGATCGGTCCGTTCAGTCTTGAGATCTACTTGCGAACACAAACAAACACATCGAGTGAAACCTATACACACCCCTATACCGGGGGTGTAACAAGCCAGGCATATGTTACCGCTGTAGATAAAACAAAGCCAGGCATATATGTTACCGCTGTAGATAAAACAAAGCCAGGCATATGTTACCGCTGTAGATAAAACAAGCCAGGCATATGTTACCTGTGTTAATAAAACAAGCCCGGCATGTTACCGCTGTAGATAAAAGAAGCCAGGCATGTTACCGCTGTAGATAAAACAAGCCAGGCATGTTACCGCTGTAGATAAAACAAGCCAGACATGTTACCGCTGATAGATTACAAGAAAGCCAGGCATGTTATCGCTGATAGATAAAACAAGCCAGGCATATGCAACCGCTGATAGATAAAACAAGCCAGGCATGTTACCGATGTAAATAAAACAAGCCAGGCATGTTACCGCTGTAAATAAAACAAGCCAGACATGTTACCACTGATAGATAAAACAAGTCAGGCATGTTACGGCTGTAAATAAAACAAACCAGGCATGTTACCACTGATAGATAAAACAAGCCAGACATGTTACCGCTGTAAATACAACAAGCCAGACATGTTACCACTGATAGATAAAACAAGCCAGACATGTTACCACTCTTAGATAAAACAAGCCAGGCATGTTACCACTGATAAATAAAACAAGCCAGACATGTTACTGCTGTAAATAAAACAAGCCAGGCATGTTACCGCTGTAAATAAAACAAGCCAGGCATGTTACCGCTGTAAATAAAACAAGCCAGGCATGTTACCGCTGTAAATAAAACAAGCCAGGCATGTTACCACTGTAAATAAAACAAGCCAGGCATGTTACCGCTGTAAATAAAACAAGCCAGGCATGTTACCACTGATAGATAAAACAAGCCAGGCATGTTACCACTGATAGATAAAACAAGCCAGGCGTGTTACCGCTGTAAATAAAACAAACCAGGCATGTTACCACTAATAGATAAATCAAGCCAGACATGTTACCGCTGTAAATACAACAAGCCAGGCATGTTACCACTGATAGATAAAACAAGCCAGACATGTTACCACTGATAGATAAAACAAGCCAGGCATGTTACCACTGATAAATAAAACAAGCCAGGCATGTTACCACTGATAGATAAAACAAGCCAGGCATGTTACCACTGATAGATAAAGCAAGCCAGGCATGTTACCACTGATAGATAAAACAAGCCAGACATGTTACCACTGATAGATAAAACAAGCCAGGCATGTTACCACTGATAGATAAAAACAAGCCAGACATGTTACCACTGATAGATAAAACAAGCCAGACATGTTACCGCTGATAGATAAAACAAGCCAGGCATGCTACCACTGATAGATAAAACAAGCCAGACATGTTACCACTGATAGATAAAACAAGCCAGACATGTTACCGCTGATAGATAAAACAAGCCAGGCATGTTACCACTGATAGATAAAACAAGCCAGGCATGTTACCACTGATAGATAAAACAAGCCAGACATGTTACCGCTGATAGATAAAACAAGCCAGGCATGTTACCACTGATAGATAAAACAAGCCAGGCATGTTACCACTGATAGATAAAACAAGCCAGGCATGTTACCGCTGATAGATAAAACAAGCCAGGCATGTTACCACTGATAGATAAAACAAGCCAGGCATGTTACCACTGGTAGATAAAACAAGCCAGGCATGTTACCACTGATAGATAAAAACAAGCCAGACATGTTACCACTGATAGATAAAACAAGCCAGACATGTTACCGCTGATAGATAAAACAAGCCAGGCATGTTACCACTGATAGATAAAACAAGCCAGGCATGTTACCACTGATAGATAAAACAAGCCAGGCATGTTACCACTGATAGATAAAACAAGCCAGGCATGTTACCACTGATAGATAAAACAAGCCAGACATGTTACCACTGATAGATAAAACAAGCCAGGCATGTTACCACTGATAGATAAAACAAGCCAGGCGTTGTCAGGAAATGATGACCTCCAGACATGATGCAAGCCTTGTACACCCTGATCACCAGCAAAAAAGGAAAATTGTCAGTTTCTTTGCTTTTTTTAATCTTTTTTTTAAAGCTCGCGCTTTCAATACGCATTATATTGTGAGTCTTGTTATTCGAATTATCACTCACCACGTACTCTCCTTGTTACATTAGTGTGTTTGATCGTTTTCAAAAACAGATTGTAAGGTAAAGTCCCAGCCTCACATGTTCGCACTTTCTGAAATAACGTTCAGTTCTCTCTTTCTTCTCTCTCAGCTACAGGGCAACAGGACGGCGGAAATCTGACGTGCCCGAGGCAGTGGCTGCTGGGTCAGGAGATCACGCTAACCTTGACTCTCGATCGCTCACTTTTCCCGTCACTCTGTAAAACGGATCCTGACAGACGCGAGGCGTGGTTTTCGGTGATCCGGCTGAGCGATCCGGGGAGGTCGATATGGATAACGTGTACTGTCCAACACATCACGTCGCCAGGAATCTGTCAAGGCGCCTACACTGCAGGGACCCTTGGATGCGGCTGTGTCGGCAAGACCGACGAGCTATACACCCTGGAGTATACCTTCATCATGGATTCCGACTCAGTCGGCAACTGGACCGCCGATCTCTCTTGTCTAACGGCAGATAGAACCATGAAATCGCTTACATTTCATGTTGCTCCGGAGTGCAACTGGGGAGCAGGTATGGGATGTTTGTGTGTTCTTGTCTTTGCATTGAATGCCCGTATAGCTGACATGAAATGTTCAAGCTATAATACTTTCGGCTTGGTGTGTCAAAGGCAATATTCCATTGGAATGTAACATTTGAATGGATAATAACGTGGTTGCTGTTAATGTCTTGCACGGTTCGGGCAAGAAGTGAATGCCGATGGGGCACCTGTGACTGATGGTAAGAAACAAATAAGGAAGGAACACTCACAAAAAGTGTTGCTTGTTGTTGACATGAGGCTATGGTGACATGCCTGGCTTGTTTTATTTATCAGTGGTAACATGTCTGGCTTGTTTTATCTATCAGTGGTAACATGTCTGGCTTGTTTTATTCCGAGGTCACAGTGTCGGTCAGATAAAAAAGAAGTTACTGAGTCACGATACTTGAGCAAGAGGGTACGAGGGACTGATGACAGAAGTGCGGGGGATGGGGGGGGGGGGGGCGGAGACTTCTCAAAACCGCGCACACGCGCGCATGTGTGTGTGTGAGAGAGAGAGACAGAGAGAGAGAGAGAGAGAGAGAGAGAGAGAGAGAGAGAGAGAGAGAGAGAGAGAGAGAGAGAAAGAGAGAAAGAGAGAGAGAACTCGAACTCGAACTCGAAAACTTTATTACCGAGGGATGATAGCATTAGATCCATATCGTCCTTTCTTACAGCTAGTCCCTATTATAATACACACATGTATGAAACGAAGAACAAGTACGAAGAATAAATAAATAAATCAAATAAAACACAATCAGAGAGAGAGAGAGAGTGTGTGTGTGGTTGTGTGTGTGTGTGTGTGTGTGTGTGTGTGTGTGTGTTTTAAATGCAACAAAATACGGCATTGTTTAAAATGTTCTCATAGAATATTCCCCCGACGAAAAAACACTTCATATCACACTATACGTGTATTATCAGTACACGAGGGCTTTGGGGCCCCTGTACTCTTGGGAACCTCTAAAAACTCCGCTGGGGGGGGGGGGGGGGGGGGGGAGGGGGAGGGGGGATCATCTTGGTGAGGCGTCCGTGGGGAACCCTGCTGCCTAGTGTGGTTTTTTTTTACATTTAGTCAAGTTTTGACTAAATTTTTTAACATAGAGGGGGAATCGAGACGAGGGTCGTAGTGTATGTGTGTGTGTGTGTGTGTGTGTGTGTCTGTCTGTCTGTCTGTCTGTGCGTGTGTGTGTGTGTAGAACGATTCAGACTAAACTACTGGACCTATCTTTATGAAATTTGACATGAGAGTTCCTGGGAATGATATCTCCGGACGTTTTTTTTCCTTTTTTCGATAAATACCTTTGATGACGTCATATCCGGATTTTTGTAAAAGTTGAGGCGGCACTGTCACACCCTCATTTTTCAATCAAATTGATTGAAATTTTGGCAAAGCAATCTTCGACAAAGGCCGGGGTTCGGTATTGCATTTCAGCTTGGTGGCTTAAAAACTAATGAGTGAGTTTGGTCATTAAAAATCGGAAACTTGTAATTAAAAAAAAAATTATTAAACGATCCAAAAACAATTTCATCTTATTCTTCGTCATTGTCTGATTCCAAAAACATATAAATATGCTATATTTGGATTAAAAACAAGCTTTGAAAACTCA
>NC_090252.1:14778085-14805585 GCF_037325665.1 Littorina saxatilis | reverse complement strand
CCTGATTTTCTCAGACTTTCAGATGTCTTAAAAGGGGGGGTTCACTGTATGTTGCGGCGACTCCGTATCGGACGACGCTGAGCGTTTTTCGTACATGTATACCGGGCGAGACTCAGTGTTGCTTTTGTGGTCATTTTATTGTTTGCAAATTTACACGATAAAAAGTTTGAAAGAAACAAAAATAGACGGGGAGAGGGTAGAGTTAACACAATGTAGACGGAGGGAGTTTTATTTCCATTATTGATATCCTCTTTCGTTCATTATTTCTGATCGTACATTTTTGACTACCATTAAAACAACCAACTTGTGAATTATTGACTTCTGTTGTCGTTGGTGTGAAATGAAAGAGTTGTCTTTGACATTTCTCGCAGGCATATCTATCAATTGTGTGTATAGTTTTGTTAAGACCAAAGCGACGTGCGCAGTGGCGTGGTGGTAAGACGTCGACCTCCTGATCGGGAGGTCGTGAGTTCGAATCCCGGTCGCTGCCGCCTGGTGGGTTAAGAGTGGAGATTTTTCCGATCTCCCAGGTCAACTTATACGTGCAGACCTGCTAGTGACTTATCCCCCTTTGTGTGTACACGCAAGCACAAGACCAAGTGTTCACGGAAAAGATCCTGTAATGCATGTCAGAGTTCGGTGGGTTATACAATGTATATTCACGAAAATACCCCGCATGCCTCCCCCGAAATCGGCGTGTGCTGTCTGACTGGCGGGGTAAAAACGGTCAAACGCGTAAATATCCACTCGTGCTAAAAACATGAGTGAACGTGGGAGTCTAGAAGAAGAAGAAGAAGAAGTTAATATCAAAGCATCCAATACATATAGCCCCGAAGCACACACAAATTATACGACCTAATATGTTCAAGGGAATTTTGAATGACGCTATGTTTGCGAACAACATGCAGTAAAAGTCACTTTCTTTCAGAATTTCCATTGATGTTTTTTAACTACTGTTCCGTCTTCAAGCTCTTGTTTTAAAAACCTTTCTGTCTGAATCTCGCACATGACAATATATTAGCAATGATGCTGATAAGCACAGACAGACAGACAGACAGACAGACACACACACACACACACACACATACACCACGACCCTCGTCTCGATTCCCCCTCTATGTTAAAACTTGACTAAATGTAAAAAGAAAAAAAAAGAGATGGCATGATTAACTGTGGCACATACTCATTAGTGGTATTTATTTCATACATATGATTCTTTTTTTTTCAAATGTGTATGATTCAATATTTTGTTTCTCACATTTATTGAACGAAACTCATCAAGACCTTTTGCTACATGTCACTATTCGGACACCTCTTTATCGCTCGGATTACTAACCGGTAATGATAACACCATCAGCCTTGTTTGCAAAACGCTGGTCATGTATTTTCAAAGATATTGCTTCTATGGTAGAAACTTAGCCAATGAACGCCCACAAGTATTACAATTGTGTCTACGTTTGGCTATTTTGTTTTTTACATTCCTCAACTGAACTACTTTCTTTCTTTCTTTCTTTATTTGGTGTTTAACGTCGTTTTCAACCACGAAGGTTATATCGCCACGAGACTGAGCTACTAATTGTGGGGCATCGTGAACTTAAGGAATCATTGTCTTCACGTCTCTGGGATCCACACTCACATGTCACTGAGGAAAATCTACCGTGATGGAAATCAAAGTTTGTAATAATGTGACCCTCCACCACGGAATGAGTCGCATGTCACCTTTGCATGATTTTCATATTTTTACATGTTCCTAAAGAGTTTGTTATGCTCTATCCAGTGGTGAAAACCGTTTTAGAAAAGAGCGAAAACTGTTTGACTAAGGTGACTCTCACACTGTTACCAGACACTCCCCGGACTCATATTAAGCCTAGCGCAGAACCGCGCGAGGTGACATGCGACTCATTTCGTGGTGGAGGGTCACGTATGTGTTTTTAATGGACATACATTTCGAGGGAAGAGTTTTGATGTTTGATGCTTCTGTCTTCTCCTCAATACTAGGGAGATCTAATAAACGAAACGTCGGGACGTTTCGTTTTGAAGTTGTGGTAAACGTCATCATTTCGGGGGTCTCTCGCTGGAAAGGTGAAGGTCAACTGAAACGGAACGTGGAACGTCAAAACGCAGTCACGTTTTCCACCCCCAAAAAACGAACAATATTTCGTCAACTTTTGTGAGTATTTTTGCACACTAACAGTTTTATTTGTTGGCCATTTTATGCATTGCTAGATTCATCAACCCTTTCACAGTCTTTCAGCGCTGAGAATGTGTTCATTGGAGGTAGACAACTGTTGTGAACTGAAATATTTTGAAGGGTGCTGATCCTGGTACATTTATCCAACTTCATGGTGAAGAAAGCAAATGGCGAAGCAGAAGTAGGTCATCGCATCGAATTTTTATTCTGGCTTCGTATGTGATTTTGTATAAACAAAGTCTGTGTGATTTATTTGGACTGAAAATAATCAAAGTATGCCCGATTCTGGACCACCTCCTAGGTTTTTTTTTCCCATTCTGATCGAGGACAGACGTGATAATTTCACTTGAAGATTTATCGCCCTTCCTTCATTCCGAAACGAAACGTGAATACATCTAAATCTTGTCTGCGGCCTATGCCGTCTCGTTTCACGTTCCGTTTCGCGGGGTGACTCATTCACCAAACGAAACGAGCTGCAAAACGAAACGTGCTGTCCTTTGAATCTCCCTATTGTTTCATAGTCCACGGTTAACTGATGGCAATTGAAAACGGAGACTTGATGAGGCAACACTTCACACTTCGGACACTTCTGATGCAGTGTCCTCCGCGGCTTCGCTGGCTTCGCTGGCCTCTGAACCTGCGACACTGGACTCGTCAAGCTCAGCGACAGGAGTGGTAGGAACAGTCTGGTCCGTGGATAGCCCAGCTACCCGAGGACCGTTGTCTGGAGGGATGTTGTCTACAGGGATGTTGTCTGGAGGGATGTTGGCTAGAGGGATGTTGGCTAGAGGGATGTTGGCTGGAGGGGCGTTCTCTAGAGGGGCTTTCTGTTGACCTTCTGGCCTACGTTTCCTAAAGTAAACTCCAGAACCAACTGCTGCCATGGCGACACACACACCTCCTGCCACACCCAGGCCGATGACCAAAGTGCTTGGTGAACTGGATTCCGTGTCTGTGGGCGTTGTGCTGTTGTTGTTGTTTTTTTTTGTGGTGCTGCAACATAGTAGGCATGTACAGGATGGCCCCTCAAAAACAAATAACTTCTACATGTGTTTGACGAATTACTTTCAATTTCATTAACATTCGGCGTAGTTATTGTTTTGTTTTGTGTGTGTATTTTGAGTGTGCAATTAGTCAAGTATCGCATTCCGTTGTCGTCTGTCATATGAGCGTTGATGCGTTGAGCTGTCGTTATGCGCCATACATGGCCCAGCTCATCCGGCTTCAGCGTGTTTTTATATCGGAGTGATCCTTCTCCTGGACTGGTGGCTTTACAGGGCTGTCGAGTCCAGTCTACCCGGCTATTTGGCCATAGCTGGCTGGTTTGTTTATCTGAGGTGACCTTCCCCAGGGCTAGAACTTAAAATGCGGCTCTTGTTCGCATGATGCTCCCGTCATTGGACACCTGGGGTATTTCTTGAGTGTAACAGTGCCACCTGTTACCCCGCCCCCTCCTGTTGGAAGCACCGCCAGTTGGTCCGCGACTGCTTATTCGTCCTGGCAAGCCTGGCTTATTTCGCAGCTAACCTCCATATCTGAAGGCCATCACACTATCCGCCACCTGTGAACGCGCCTGGTTGGGGGTGGTCGCCCCTACTGTCCCAGGAAGTATCGCATAAAAAAAGAATATAAAAACAAAGGAAAAGATAAGAAGACTTTGCGAAGGTTCTACAGACAGCGCGAAGAAAACTTTGCACAAATAACTTGTTGTCGGCCCCACATAAATTGTACGGTAGCAGACTTTTAAATTTGTTCTGGTACAAATCTCAAATGTAGTTTGTATCTTTTCACATACATTTGCACATATGTAGTTAATCTGTCAATATCTAGTCACCAATAGAAAGTCCACCGTTATGTTTTTCTCTTCTCAATATTCCCTTTTTCTTGTTACATTATTCCGTATGGCTGAGTCAGTAAGAGTAAGCTAATCCAAGAACGTGTACTTCGGATATGGTTAGCCCAGACTATCTGAATGTAGTCTGGGCGACGATTTGTTTTTGAACTTGATTCTTTAGTTGCATGCCTACAGATTGACTAAATGTTGTTATATCGCTTCACGCGACTTGTTTTACAATTGTCGAAGCATAGCATTTCCTCATATAACAAGAGGCGAAGCCATCAAGGCTCACGTAAGAAATCGACAAACAGTAACACAAACTCAATCACTCCGTCACACACACACACACACACACACACACACACACACACACACACACACACACACACACACACACAGTAAGAGCATAGGTGAAACTGTGCAAGAAAGCGAGACACTAGATCTAGATCTGTCTGTCTGCATGTAGCCTACTTACAAGGACACGACTGCCAACTAGTCTCGGCGCGCTCAAAATAATAATGACCGAGACTTTCAGTACTTCCTTCGCGTGACGTCTAACCCTCTTACGTCATAATGTGACGTCAATGTAATGTGACGTCTTCAAATGTTAGAGTTTCTACCACAGACATACACACGCACAGACGCACGCACGCACGCACAGACAGACAAAGTTACGATCGCATAGGCTACACTTACGTGAGCCAAATATGTCCTCGTGACCTGAGTGGACACTTGAAAAGGCTCCCTAGTGCGCGTGTCGGCGTCCTATACGCACTAGAAGCCGAAAACACGAACATGAAATGTGTGGAGGGGGTCCCGGGACGCACTTAACCTAAACCTAGCGTGATACCCGCCATCGTGCGTACCCAAGGTAATATGTGATAGACTGAAGTTACTACCTTAGTTTGGTGCCAACACAAATGCCAATTTTACGCCGGAAAAAAATCGAAAAGGAGGCAGACGCTCATGCAGATGTTGCTCTGCCCGGCAAAGGGGTTGATCCCAAATGCTTTGGTTGCTAGTGCAAAAGCTTGACGGGCGAACACAGTGCGAAGAGAGATCTAGCAGAGCAATGGAGTTGAAAATCGCAAACACTAAACAAAATAAAATTATAAAGATGTGTTCAAACAGAATGGACGAGGACATACACATGGATAAGCTTCCATTTGTAACTTCGAGATGCTGGTCGTGGATTGACTCCTGCAAAAGTCGTATTAAGGCCTCAAAGAGGCTTTGGATAGACGTCAATCTACGATCCTCACCGATACGTTTCAAATGAAAGCCTGTTAGTGTAATTGGAGATATCATTCAAGACATTCCGCACCCGGTCGATGTTTTCTATGCACTGTTAACAACAGCCTCTCAGTGATGGATATTAATTGAAAAGAATCGCCACCCCCTTCCCCAGCAAATGTACCTTTTACACATATTCGGCCCCGATTGTACGCTACAGTGTGCACGTTGCAACAGCAGTTACCAAATCACTCTCACACACACACACACACACACATGCACACACACACACATACACACACACACACACACACACACACATACACACACACACACAATCACACACACACACACAATCACACACACACACACACAATCACAATCACACACACACAATCACAATCACACACACACACTATTGCATTCCTTTGGTGCTCTGTAATCTACACTTGCTTGAAATTAGGCAATGTTTGAGTCATACTTGCATTAAAAACCTGCAAGATTTTTAGAAGTCCGTCAACAACTTGCAGTCCAGCTTCTTAGTTTTCGATCCATGTTTTTTTTGTTTGTCTGGTAAAGATTGAATGGTGCCCCCAAAGCGATTTGTAAACACAACATTCGCAGTCTACAAAACGCCATTGAAAAGCCCAACAACGCGCGTGTTAGATCTATTTATTTGGTTGACTAAAACCGTCGTATCTGCCCAAGGCCGCCTCGCAAAAAAATAATAAAAAGGCTCTGGAATTTGTTTTGCAAACTAGTCACATTTTCTTGTTCTTGTCCGAGTATATTTGAAGATAACGCGAGTTGAAAGTGCCGATATTTTCGTTAGAACCACGGCTGTTTTCATCATATCGCAACGAAGGCATGGACCCAGCTACATCATTCTGGAAAGTGCCTGCCATCACCTAGATTTATTTTGCACACCAAAATAGCGTTGTCGTCCAGAGTGACTTACCTTAGTTTTCAGGGGAAGCTACCCACTGTGCGAGAAGAAGGGAAACACACGAATCTATCAATGGACCAAAGTCTGTGAATCTATCTAATATCTCGGTTTTCATTGACAATGGCGAATTCATCGGCAAGTATAACGACAAATGTAACAGCACAAGGTAGTTACGGCTTTGCTTCCACAGTTTATTTAGAAACTTGTTTTGCAGTCCGAGTCGTTGATCCGTCAGTTCTGCATAGTTTGTTTGTTTGTCAGTTTTGCGTTGCGCGTTGTCTAGATCTGTGTTGGTCGTGACAGCATAAAGCAAACTTGACTGGTAAGTGCAGTCAATATCGCCTTCGTGGAATCGTAAGCCAAATTCAGGAACAGCACCACAAATTAACCAAATGAACAGTCTGCCATGCAGTTATAAAGCTTACAGCCGGTATGAATCAAATTTCAGTCGCAAGTATTGCTTTTCAATACGATTTCTACTCGGTTTCAATACACAGCCAAAACAGTTCTCTTCGTATGCAAAATGTTGTACCTTGCAACAGCTTCCCCATCGTGCATCTGCCGTGTTGGTGCCGTGTGCACTCGTACGTACCTTATCGTCAGTCTTGTGTGATCATGTGGGATGGGGGATGGGTGGGTTGTATTAGGTTAGCAGTAATCTTGCTTAGTGCAGACTTGCACAGGAGTGTCGAATATTCACGTTTATGAACCACGTGTGTGTGTGTGTGTTTTTTTTCTTCTTCTGTACCTTCGTTTAAAACAGAATATGGGGGATGGCGGGGCGGAGTGGGGGGAAGGGTGAACTGAATTTCAGAAGGGGTCGATCGTCTTGTGATCTAGAAAAAAAATCGAAGCATGCGACCGAGCGTCCCTGTCTGTCTGTCTATATGTCTAAGCCTTCACACACAAATACACACACACACACAGACACACACACACACACACACACACACACACACACACAGACACACACACACGCACGCACACACACGCACACACACACACACACGCGCACACACACACACACACACACACACACACACACACACACACACACACACACACACACACACACACACACACACTATAATGCAGGATAAGAGTTTATAACGATTACCTCAATCATTCTCTTTGTTGCAGATTCCTCCTCGTTCGGCTTAGGTAGGTGAAACCTTCTGCCATTAGACAACTATTTTGATGCTTCTTCATTCCCAGGGCGTTCCTCTTTCCCCATTGATTGATTGATTGATTGATTCGTTTTTTTATGGGGAAAAAAGGTGATTTCTTATACCTTCCTTCCTGTGTTCCACAATCATTTACCTATCCCAAGAGCCAACAGCGACGCTGCTCCTTTTGCATTGTGGGAATGTATCTATTTGCTGAATTAATCGCACAGATTTACATCCACAATATCCGTCATAACAAAAAATAGGCAGATACATTTAGCTGTAGATCTTTGTGGTGCGGCCACTTATATTCTTCTTCTTCTTCTGCGTTCGATGTTAAAGGCCACTTATATTAAAACCAGGTATAATGCCAGAAAGGTACTTCATTCCCCTACCGATTGAAATAAAGACCCACGGTTTCATTTTTCATGAACTAGTGCTTATGCAGTGGACCAAAGACCTAGGACACCCCCCAAAATCAATTTCGCAAAAGCAAACTTGCAGACACTAAAATGCACACACAAAATCAAAAAAATCAAGATTGACCCCGTTTTTGATCGCAATGGAAGAACAACTCATGTTCTACACATACTCATTTATTTGGTTCAGCTGTTGTGCCTAGCAGTGTTGTTTTGCCATTTTGAAGAAGACTGGTGTCAGCCTCGTCAGAAGCGGTAAAAGGCCTGTTTTGGCGTCATTTTTGTGTGGGCTATGTGGGTAAAAACCCTGTTGTTTTGTAATGGCTCGTTGTATTGCTTTTAAATTTGACATGAGTATTGTTAACACAATTGCAAAAGCATGTGTCAAATATCATGGCTAAATATCAAAACTGAGGTAAAAAAACAAAACAAAAGACATAACTGGCCTCATCACGAAGATCTACAGCTAAATGTATAGAGCCTACCTTTTTTTATGACGGGTAGTGTAGATGTCTGCTGCGAAATCATTTACTTTTAAGAAAATTTGGGGTCTTTTTCAAAGACAAAGGATGCTTTTATCAAATGTTAATAAGTCTGAAAGGAAAACACTCTCTCTGTCTCTCTTAATACCACCCAATGCGTTTTTCTGTTCCGATCTATATATTTAAAACAAAGGCATTCTCGATGAAAGTTTAACTGCAGGTAAGCGTTTGCATGCATTCTGCATTTCTTGCTTTACTTTCTTTCAAAAATGGTGGTTCAATTAATAAAAATAAAAATAAATAAGTGGACTTACTTTGCTCTGCCCAGGTTTTCTTGAGACTCGGGTTTGTTAAAAACATCGGCAAATCACAGCACAGGGGGCTTGCTGTGTTATGTATGCTTTTCCGTGCGACAGATTCAAGTCAAAAATGCCAGCCCACATCAAAATAGAATAAACAAGAAATTCCTCCGAGGTAGGAAAAACACCCCCGTCCTTACCATTCTCACTGCCACCAACTGAGAAGGTTATTTCCCTTTGACCATTATTATGTCCCTCTATAAGTCCTTGTAGAATCTTAATCCACCAATAACTCCTTAACCGTGTGTTTGACTGGTCCCAATTTTGGTAAGGACCGTCTCAGGAATGTATAGAACCTGTTCATCAAGTTTGGTGACGATCGGTCCGTTCATTCTTGAGATCTATATGCGAACACAAACACACAAACAAACAAACAAACAAACACATCGACCGAATCCTATACACACCCCTATACCGGGGGTGTAATTAATCGAATACTTCGTACTTGCGCTCGCGCTTGTATGCGTATGATTGTTAATATTTGGATGCTTTGTGTGTATTTATGTTATGGATTCTTTTTTTTCCTTCTCTCTACTGACTCTTTTGAAACACGCATTTACTATGATCAGCCATCGGAAGTTCGAGTTTGTCACACGCACAGAGGAAAACGGTAGACGCGTTGTGAGGTCATATCTTCGTCAGTTGCTGTATTCTGCCGTTGTTTTTGGAGAACTTAAATTTGTTTAAATGGACTGATTTTTTCAGAACTAAGAAACTAAACATTCCAGAAACGCAAAATGTACAGACGACAAAATGCGGGCTAGTGCGCTAATTATCGGTGCGTCCCGCTAGCGCTACGTGTCATTTGTGCTACGTATCGTTTGCGCTATTTTCTGTAGTGCTATCGACACAAATTGCCAAAAACAGTAGTGCTATCGGCACGTAGTGCTATTGCCACAATTCACACATACCATTATCACTACGTCTCAATATAACTACGTGTCGATATCACTATTTTTGAAAAACCAAAGTACTGTAGCGCTACGTGTCGATAACGCCATGTGTCGATAGCACTATACTACATGTTCAAACAGCAGACACTTCCCTTTGTGTGTGTGTGTGTGTGTGTGTGTGTGTGTGTGTGTGTGTGTGTGTGTGTGTGTGTGTGTGTGTGTGTGTGTGTGTGTTTGTGTGTGTGTGTGTGTGTGTATTGTCTGCATGGCTGTCTGTCGAATCTGTATGTCTGTCTGTCTCCGTCTGTCTCTCTGTCTCTATCTCTCTCTTTTTTCACCACGTATTTATTTCATGGTTGTTGTTGGTGTGTATTTATTATTTTGTTATTTTGTTATTCCCCCATCCCCCGTGGTTTTGAGTCTGTGGCCTTAGTATGATAAACCATTCTGAGTTCTCTCTCTCTCTCTGCACCTTTCAATCGCTCTTTTAAATCCCTTGTCTCTCCCGCTCCCCTCACCCTCTCTCTCTCTCCATCTGTCTTTCTGTCTTCTCTCCCCCCTCTCTACCTCTCTCCCTCTCTCGCATGATACCGTATATACATACACGGATGTTTTTCTGTGTGTGAGTTTGTGTGTACGATACCGTGTGTACGTATGCGTTTGTGCGTGTGCGTCGTGTGTAATGGAGAGAGAGAGAGAGAGAGAGAGAGAGAGAGAGAGAGAGAGAGAGAGAGAGAGAGAGAGAGAGAGAGAGAGAGAGAGAGAGAGAGAGACGAGAGACGAGACGAAATTCTTTATTAACGAGGGCACAGGTGCTTTTTTACATCCAGCCCTCGCCCATGGGAGGGTTTAATCTAATGATAATACGTTTAAAAAATGTTAGAATATGAATCAAAGAAGTAATAACAAGTCGCGTAAGGCGAAAATACAATATTTAGTCAAGTAGCTGTCGAACTCACAGAATGAAACTGAACGCAACGCAACGCAGCAAGACCGTATACTCGTAGCATCGTCACTCCACCGCCCGTGGCAAAGGCAGTGCACGTGGAATTGACAAGAAGAGCGGGGTATTCGTTGCGCTGAGAAGGATAGCACGCTTTTCTGTACCTCTCTTCGTTTTAACTTTCTGAGCGTGTTTTTAATGCAAACATATCATATCTATATATTTTTGGAATCAGGAACCGACAAGGAATAAGATGAAAGTGTTTTTAAATTGATTTCGAAAAAAAAAATTTGATAATAATTTTTATATATTTAATTTTCAGAGCTTGTTTTTAATCCGAATATAACATATTTATATGTTTTTGGAATCAGCAAATGATGGAGAATAAGGTAAACGTAAATTTGGATCGTTTTATAAATTTTTATTTTTTTTTACAATTTTCAGATTTTTAATGACCAAAGTCATTAATTAATTTTTAAGCCACCAAGCTGAAATGCAATACCGAACCCCGGGCTTCGTCGAAGAGTACTTGACCAAAATTTCAACCAATTTGGTTGAAAAATGAGGGCGTGACAGTGCCGCCTCAACTTTCACGAAAAGCCGGATATGACGTCATCAAAGACATTTATCAAAAAAATGAAAAAAACGTTCGGGGATTTCATACCCAGGAACTCTCATGTCAAATTTCATAAAGATCGGTCCAGTAGTTTAGTCTGAATCGCTCTACACACACACACACACAGACAGACAGACGCACATACACCACGACCCTCGTTTCGATTCCCCCTCGATGTTAAAATATTTAGTCAAAACTTGACTAAATATAAAAAGCAAACAACCGAACAAACAAACGATTAACAGACTAAACACACTAACACAAACAAATTATACAAACTAACATAACATAACGAGAGAGAGAGAGAGAGAGAGAGAGAGAGAGAGAGAGAGAGAGAGAGAGAGAGAGAGAGAGAGACAGAGAGAGAGAGAGACACACACACACACACACATACACACATACACATACACACACTCACACAAACACACAAACACACACACATACACACTAGCACATACACACACACACACATACATATACACACACACACACACATACATATACACACACAAACCAGAAGGAGTGAGAGAAAGAGAGAGAACAAGTCGCGTAAGGCGAAAATACAATATTTAGTCAAGTAGCTGTCGAACTCACAGAATGAAACTGAACGCAGCAAGACCGTATACTCGTAGCATCGTCACTCCACCGCCCGTGGCAAAGGCAGTGCCCGTGGAATTGACAAGAAGAGCGGGGTATTCGTTGCGCTAAGAAGGATAGCACGCTTTTCTGTACCTCTCTTCGTTTTAACTTTCTGAGCGTGTTTTTAATCCAAACATATCATATCTATATATTTTTGGAATCAGGAACCGACAAGGAATACGATGAAAGTGTTTTTAAATTGATTTCGAAAAAAAAAATTTGATAATAATTTTTATATATTTAATTTTCAGAGCTTGTTTTTAATCCAAATATAACATATTGATATGTTTTTGGAATCAGCAAATGATGGAGAATAAGATAAACGTAAATTTGGATCGTTTTATAAATTTTTAATTTTTTTTACAATTTTCAGATTTTTAATGACCAAAGTCATTAATTAATTTTTAAGCCACCAAGCTGAAATGCAATACCGAACCCCGGGCTTCGTCGAAGAGTACTTGACCAAAATTTCAACCAATTTGGTTGAAAAATGAGGGCGTGACAGTGCCGCCTCAACTTTCACGAAAAGCCGGATATGACGTCATCAAAGACATTTATCAAAAAAATGAAAAAAACGTTCGGGGATTTCATACCCAGGAACTCTCATGTCAAATTTCATAAAGATCGGTCCAGTAGTTTAGTCTGAATCGCTCTACACACACACACACACAGACACACACACACACGCACACACGCACATACACCACGACCCTCGTTTCGATTCCCCCTCGATGTTAAAATATTTAGTCAAAACTTGACTAAATATAAAGAGAGTCGTCAGTAAGTAGTGGTATTGACACGTAGCGATAATGACACGTAGCGCTAAAAGATGTAGTGCTGTCGACACGTAGTGATAATGAACGAATGATAGTGACTCATAGACAAATTATTTGTAGCACTAATCAACGTAGCGATAGCGGCACGTAGCACAAATGATACGTAGGACAAATGACACGTAGCACAAATGACACGTAGCGCTAGCGATACGCACCCCTAAATATGATGGCATCAAAATCTCATTTTTGACAAACATGGACTCTTGTGTTTTGCCAGAGGTAGGCAGAAGTGGAGACGATGACGGCGGCAGCTCTAACCTCTACACGTACATCGGAGGCGGCCTCGGGGCGCTCATTTTTCTCATCATCATCATCGCCCTCTGCATCAAGAAGTGCAGGAGTACCCCACAGCCAGAAATCCCCAAGCCTGTGAAGGTCCCCAAGGCCTCCGTCGTGACTGTGAAGAGTGATTCGGTGGAGGCAGAGGAACCCAGCGTGGAGGTCGTGGTTATCCACCCTCCGCCACCCTCCCATGTACTGGGCACCGACTTCGTATCAGACGGCTCTGCGCGATTCTCTCACATGTATTCCGGGGAAACATCCGCGTGTCTGTGGTGATCACTTTATTGTTTGTAAATTGACACGACAAAAAAAAAAAGAAATAGACGAGAGAGAGGCTATGGACTGAGCAAAATGTAAGCGGTGTGTGTGTGTGTGTGTGTGTGTGTGTGGGGGGGGGGGGGGGGTGCGTGCGTGCGAGCGTGTGAACTCGGTTCACACGAAAACCCTTAGCTTCTGGTGACGTGAGACTAGTGTTTCTAACTAGTGGGATCACACACACACACACGCGCGCGCGCGCGTGTGTATGTGTAGCCAGAGAAAGACAGACAGAGAGGGAGAGAGAGAGAGAGTTTACACAGACAAAAGGTAAAGAATAAGTGTTCACACCAGCCGATTTTTCCTTTTCTGAAGCCACAGAACAAATACTTGCGACCAAGTACCTTTACATCGTAGTGATCTGAAGTGGGCACAACATATACTGTTCAAAAAAAGAAACGCATAGTTGCTACTTGCCAAATTTGTTTTATTTTTCGAAAAAATTAACAGAAAATCCAATATTTAGATTATTTGTTTGAAATTTGGTATGGACACAGTTGAATGCACACACAGTTCATTTGCATCTTCAAATCAATCAGTCAATCAATACGATTGGGTGCCGAGGCTGTCAAGTCAGTAGGGGGTGTGACTGCCTTGAGCAGCAACAACTGCCCGGCACCTTCTGGGCATGGACTGGATCAGATGCCGGATATCTTGCTGTGGGATGGTGTCCCACTCCTCCTGAAGTGCCTGCAATAGATCGCGGTGATTTGCCGGCGCTTCTTCTCGCCTGCGCACACGTCTGTCCAATTCATCCCAGAGGTGTTCTATCGGGTTCATGTCTGGCGACATGGATGGCCAGGGAAGCACCTGGACATGGTGGTCGGTGAGGAACTGGGTGGTGAGTCGTGCTGTGTGCGGGCGAGCGTTGTCCTGCTGGAATATGGCATCCTGGTCAGCCAGAAGAGGAAGGGCGTGTGGGCGCAGAATTTCCTCCACGTATCGCTGGGCAGTTATGCGCCCTTGGACGTGCACCAGGGTGCTCCTTCCAGCGGTATTGATCGCCCCCCACACCATGACGCCTCCACCACCATGAACGGGTGCCTCATCCACACAGTTGGGCGCGTAACGTTCGTTTACTCTCCGGTAGACCCTCCTCCGACCATCATGTCGCTGGAGCAGGAAGTAGGACTCGTCGCTGAACCACACGTGTCTCCAGTGATTCCGGACGGTCCAGCGAAGGTGCTGGTTGCCCCACTGCACTCGGTTCTGGCGATGGCGGCGGGTGAGGACAGCTCCTCTGTGAGGTCTGCGAGCTCTCAAACCAGCTTCATGCAGGCGGTTCCGCACGGTCTGGTCCGATAATCGGTGTGGCCCGGGGAGAGCCTGGACAGAAGATGAGGCCGACAGGAAACGATTCCGGAGGTGGCGGAGCCGTATGAAGCGGTCGTGAGCAGCAGTTGTCGCCCTTGGTCTTCCCGCTCGTGGCAAGTCAGCAACGGAGCCAGTGGCTTGAAACCTGACCCACAGTCTACTGATGGTGCTCTGGGACACGTGGAAGTGCCTGGCGATTGCACTTTGACTTTGGCCTGCTTGTAAACGACCCAATGCAATTTGGCGGTCTTCTCTGCTCAATCGGGCCATCTTTCGTCGCTGAATTGTCGTCTGATTTCTTTGTGGCGAACAATCCGCTTTTATGGGTTTTGGAAGACATGGTGAGAGCTCAATATTCCCCGAGTTTCACGAGATTACACTGAAGTATGACGAGTGGTCATGCCAAATGAGCAATTTTGACATTGTAGCCACTGATAACGCATGCGTCACGTGCAGAGCTCACTTGTGGCAATGGACGAAAGGTCGACGACCAGATAAACATTTTCTGCAGTTTGGTGGATATCCTTGTAGCCATATAACTAAATTAACCAAATATTACAAGCTATGCGTTTCTTTTTTTGAACAGTATATGACAGTTATACAATGACAACTTGTCCTGTGGCTTGTCCATGTTTGGTCTGCTGCCTGGCATCATGTGCTTTTAGCGCAAGAAGTGACGTTAGTTGCTAGTGTTTATACTAGGGCTTGTTTGTGGCAGGTTGTGTGCCTGGTCTTACCAGTGGTGTATTGTGTTTTAACTCTAATTTATTTCCGCAGAGACTTGAAAGCTTGTGTGTGTGTGTGCGGGTGAGAGAGAGAGAGAGAGAGAGAGAGAGAGAGAGAGAGAGAGAGAGAGAGAGAGAGAGAGAGAGAGAGAGAGAGAGAGAGAGAGAGAGAGTGTGTGTGTGTGTGTGTGTGTGTGTGATTTGCAGAGAGAGACAGATTGAAAGTGTGTGTATGTGATTTGCAGAGAGACAGAGATAGACAGAGATTGAAAATGTGTGTGTGTGTGATTTGCAGAGACAGAGATAGACAGAGATTGAAAGTGTGTGTATGTGATTTGCAGAGAGACAGAGATAGACAGAGATTGAAAGTGTGTGTATATGATTTGCAGAGAGGCAGAGATAGACAGAGATTGAAAGTGTGTGTATGTGATTTGCAGAGAGACAGAGATAGACAGAGATTGAAAATGTGTGTGTGTGTGATTTGCAGAGACAGAGATAGACAGAGATTGAAAGTGTGTGTATGTGATTTGCAGAGACAGAGATAGACAGAGATTGAAAGTGTGTGTATGTGATTTGCAGAGAGACAGAGATAGACAGAGATTGAAAGTGTGTGTATATGATTTGCAGAGAGGCAGAGATAGACAGAGATGGAAAGTGTGTGTGTGTGATTTGCAGAGACAGAGATAGACAGAGATGGAAAGTGTGTGTGTGTGATTTGCAGAGAGACAGAGATAGACAGAGATTGAAAGTGTGTGTGTGTGTATGAAAATGGCTTGAACTTGAAGGAAAGAGTAATGATTCATTACAATCTAAAGATTGTAAAAATGCACTTGTTAATGCTGACGTTGAAACCATCTATTCAACAGATACAATACAATCAAGAAGGAACTTTTGGAAATGTTTTCATATAATTTATTTCACTTGTATAATATCCTCTTTCGTACAAAATTTCTGAGTGTAAATTTCTGAGCACAGTTAAACCAACCAACCTTGCAAATGTAAGTGAATTCTTGACTTCCTTTGACTCGTGTCAGAACTGAAAGAACCATCTCTAACATATCCTATGCATATATATATATCAAATTGTGTGTATATTTCTGTTGATATTAAAGCAAACAATATATATATAATATATAGCCTGATGAACACTTTCACAAAACGCAAACATCAACAGAAAAATGCCTAGCTGTGGCATTTCTGACAATGATTAAAAATGAGCACTTTTGCAATGCACACCCAACATTATAAATATCGAGTCAAAATACCATCAACCTCTATGCTATACAGATTAATAATGAATAAAATAAGTGACATTTTTTGTGTGCAAAAATTTACAAAACATAATCCAATTGTGTATCACATCAGCTGCATAATTTGGCTCTGCCTGTTGTACATTGTTTCTTTGTTAAATCTCTCATTGTTTTGGGATGTGTGTATCTTGTCACAAAAAAATGGAGCAATGCACTAAAGCAAATATATATATATATACAATCAGCCATAAATTTATAAACAACCGTAAACAGCGAAAACAATAGAGATACAAACAAACTTAAAAAAAGAGTGAAAAGTCTTCCAAAAAGGTTAAAAAAATAAAATTAAAATAAAAATCAGGATTCCTCAACATTTCAGGAAGCGTCTTCACCCGATTTTACTGTTTAGATTAGCAAATAAGAATCTGAACATTTCAAAAATCAATCAACACACACAGACACTTACATAAATGTTACGGAAAACAAAAAAGTGCACACGTACTTCACAGGTTAAACAACAATAAAAATTAATATAAACAGCCAGCGTAGGACTAGGACTCGCATTGCTATGACTAAGTTAACAGTAACATTTTTTATTTTTTTCCTTATCTATTTATTTTCTTTCTTTTTTTAAATCTATTTAATTTTTTCCTGCGGTCACAAGAAAAGGGCAATCTTTATGTCAAGGGAAGTAAGTCTGTCATTGGCCTTGTCACTCTACAAAGTTGCTTCCCTTTGGCTGTTCAGACTACTATTTTGGCTCTTTTTTTTTTAAGTCTGTTGTAAAATTGTACAGTAGAACCCCTCTCTAGCGACCTTGAAAATGTTGACAAAAATCGGTCCTTATGGAGGGGGGTCCTTACAGAGGGAGGGGGCGGGGCCACAAAGAAAGTCACCTCAGATTTTCTTAAAAAAAGAAAACAGAGAAGTTTGAGTTGCTGACGACCGTTTCCTCAAGCAAACTGCTTCGATTTCATGTTTGACATTGTCGATGGTGTCCACCAGTTCTGGTGCATGTTTCAATGCAAAAAGAGTTAGTTTCTGAGCAAGCATTTCTTTACAGCAGTCCCTGCAATGATGAAGGCCCTCCGAGAAAGAGAGTGAAAAATCGGCCACCGTTCTCAGCATCGCGTATCTGTGTGTAACCTCTTTCATTGAAAAGATACTCTCGTTTCCCTGCAGCCTTGACCAGTGAGTCGGTTACCTAATCTGTGAACCCTTCAGTTGTGTTGCTTTGTCAAAAGTTAGACACAGTCAACTAGTTTTGCTCTGAGTGAACAGTGCAGCTGGCCTCAATTAGCCGGTGACACCTCTCTGGCCACAGCACCAAACAGTACATGGCAGGGGGGAGAGAGAGAGGGGGGGGGGGGGGGGGGGTAGCTGGCTAAACTCAGTGGGGTGTCCGGTGTCACTGAAGTCAGCAGGAAGAGCATTGGAGAGAAATAGAGAGGTGTACTCTTCCAAACATCAGTTGTCAGCGCTTAGGGTAGTCAGTGAGGGAGAGTGAGAGCGGTTTGTGTACAGTCCGACTGAAGAGTGAAAAGTCACTGCCACAAGATCGGCATGCAGTCAATAAAGCCAGACAAGAAGAATGATTATGACATGCGGCTCTATCTGCTGTTTTTTTTATTCAAACTGGTTTTCAACGCTTATTCTCACAAAGCATCTGCACACCTGCCTCTGCCTCTGTGCTGTGTTTGTGTGGCTGCTTTCGTATGATGTCAGTGCATGGTGAGTGCGTTCACTGCCTTGTCACCACTTCCCCACCTTTTTCAGAATGTTTTCTTGGAGTTGGATAATTCTTTGAATTTGCGATTTTCCAACATCAAGACTTTTTGCAATCGCGATGGCAGTTTCTCCCTTTTTGTGTCTGTTCACAACATTCACTCGATTCTCGAGAGTTAAATATTTTCTTTTCTTTGTAGACGCCATGTCGATCTCCACTGCTCTTCTGTCCAAAGACTGTCTATTCTGACTGAATTGAACGGTGTGTGTTGGTCACGTGAGTTTGTTTTCTCGATGATTGGTTTGTGATGTTTACTCAGCCCACCCAACCATCACACCTCTCAGCGGTTAATTAGTGCCTTTGCTTACGCAAGACGGTTATAACTGGTTATAACCGGTTTGTCAGTGATGCGTTACGCTGACTGAGTCTTGGCTTTGTCTGACAAAGTCGTTACACAAGCTGTTAGGTCGGTCCTTAGACGTTAGAGCGGGGTGGTCGCTACACTGGTGACAACTATATAAGGAAACACATCGGTTAAAAAAAAAAGGGTCGTTGTGGCGGGGTAGTCCTTAGAGAGGGGGGTCGTTGTGAGGGGTTCTACTGTATCCCTAATTTGACACTGAAGATGTTCAACCTGAATTTCATCAACGCTTTTAGTTGTTCTTTCTTTCTTTCTTTATTTGTGTTTAACGTCGTTTTCAACCGTTCAAGGTTATATCGCGACGGGGAAAGGGAGGGGGGGGATGGGATAGAGCCACTTGTTAATTGTTTCTTGTTCACAAAAGCACTAATCAAAAAATTGCTCCAGGGGGTTGCAACGTAGTACAATATATGACCTTACTGGGAGAATGCAAGTTTCCAGTACAAAGGACTTAACATTTCTTACATACTGCTTGACTAAAATCTTTACAAACATTGACTATATTCTATACAAGAAACACTTAACAAGGGTAAAAGGAGAAACAGAATCCGTTAGTCGCCTCTTACGACATGCTGGGGAGCATCGGGTAAATTCTTCCCCCCAGCCCGCGGGGGGTGCTTTTAGTTGTTGAAAAATTAATGTGACTGCTTGACCAGTCCAAATACGGCTCTTTAAGAAATCTTCTGTTGATGAAATATGACAATCTATGTGCACAGCCATTCAGTAAGTGGTTACTCAATATCAACATTTACTGTCAGCTAGTCTTTCGGATGAGACGAAAAACCGAGGTCCTTTCGTGTACACTACATTGGGGTGTGCACGTTAAAGATCCCACGATTGACAAAAGGGTCTTTCCTGGCAAAAGTGTATGGGCATAGATAAAAAAAATGTCCACCAAAATACCTGTGTGACTTGGAATAATAGGCCGTGAAAAGTAGGATATGCGCCAAAGTGGCTGCGATCTGCTGGTCGATGTGAATGCGTGATGTATTGTGTAAAAAATTCCATCTCACACGGCATAAATAGATCCCTGCGCCTTGAGTCCGAGTCTGGAGATACGCGCGCGATATAAGACTTCATATATATATATATATAGTTATTGTTGTTGTTTCTGCAAAACAAATTTTAGCAAAGGGATGCTGTTAACTTTTGCAAAACCTAATGACAATAAAATGCTGTACTTCAGAAGAAAAATAATAAAGTGCTGAGTTGATCCTACCGAAGAATCAAAATTTACAGGTATAATGAAACCACCAACATTGTGTCAATCTTTTTCGATGCAATATCAGTCACCCAAGATGCACATTCTTGTAAACTTTACCAATTTTGAGAGAAATTCAACTTACTGCAAAACTGACAGGTCTCATCGTACAGACAGATTCTATAGAAGAAAAATCTTTCTTTCTTTATTTGGTGTTTAACGTCGTTTAGAAGAAAAATAAAACGACAGATAAAACAGTGGGGCAGCTTATTGGGTGCATTCATCTCAGCAGCTGTCCACTTGAAACCAAAACAGATATTCACCGATTCACACAAAACAATTTTGAGGTATCAATGTCAATCAAATATCAAGCTACAATTCCAACTTGCATGGCTTATGACTAAGGCCCCCCCAAAAAATAGGTGTGGTTGCGGTAACATAGCCAACACAAATAGGGTAGGAAGGTAGGCAATCACTTTTTCTTTTTAAACTTTTTTTTTTAATGTGTACAAATTAAACCTACTTGACAGGGAAATAAGTGTGCGACTCGAGCGCTTTCGCTTTCATTGCGTTTTCTGCACTCGGGTTGTTTTTTTTTGGTTTTTTTTGACAGATGTAATAAAAAGTCATTGGGTCGGCCCCTAAAAATAGGGTAGGTCGGGTTACCGTAACCACACCTATTTTTTTTTTTTTAGGCCTAAAAAAACACCAAGTAAATACTGCAACAAAACAAGAATTATTAACTGACATGTTACTTAGGTTCTGCAATATCAAGATAGCTACACATGTAGGTACACATCTTTTGCGATGCAGATCTTGACGCAAGAACACAACAGCTGCAGTGAGCAGTAGCATTGGCAGATTTAACACAACAGCTGCAGTGAGCAGTAGCATTGGCAGATTAAACATAACAAAAAAAACAGTGTGCATTTGTTTTCAGGACAACCGTGTTGACCATTACTCATCCACCCTGTAGGTACTAAACACGCTTTCAATCTTAATCAAAATATTTAAATCAAAGATCATTTAGATGACAACCTCTGCTTTGCACACATGTGTTTGTCATCCTTAAAAACATTTTGTATCTAGCAGACATTTCACAGTGCTGACATGTTCATGAAGCATTTCCGTTTCTACAAATACAATGTAAAACAATTATTTATCTTCTTCTTCATCTTCTTCTTCGTTCGCTTGCACAGGCACTCGGGTAAATGATTGATACAATCTGTAAAACTGCTTTTTCCTGAAGCCCCTCATCTCAAAGAAACTGCCTGACTGGTAAATAGTTATCTTCACAGTCTCTAACATACAGGCACTGCCAGAACAAACTCAGTTCGCAGAAAAATAAGATTGGCCATCGCATGTGACAAAGCGTCATCTGCTCTTAGTTCAGGATAGATTGAGTTTTACTCTATTTGGCTAGAACCCTCAACATGTTGTAAGCCGCATGAAAAGCCCTTTAAAATAAAATACCCCTTAAAAATCACACTAAATTCTTGAATGTGCTGTGCTTCATGTAGACTTCAAGGGGAGTAACTGCAGCAGAACATATGGAGGGTTTACTGTGACTGTTACTGCCCTTGCTCTGCAGGCTGGACCAAAATGAGAAATTTTCTGCAGCAGAGAACGCCTTTCTCTAACATTAACAAGAAAAACCATGAATGCTCTTAAATGATTCCATTCTAGTCTGCAATCATGAATAATATTATCATTATAGTATTTAAACAGTCAACACCTTATAATATATACGCCACCGGAAGAAAAGTCTAAACAATAAGGCACGATCAAAAGATCGTTACACTAGGCTATATCAAAGTTAGGATAGTCAATAGTACTGGTCAAAAGATCAGATATAGGCCTCGCGGCCTGAGACACCTGCAATTTTATCTTATCTTATCTTTATCTTTAAACATCTACTTCCTGTCAAGGTCAAGTCCTGTACTTGACCTTGACATCCACTGTGCAAACACAGATGGTAAATGTGCAGAACAAGCTACCGGAAGAAGCAACATTGTCAAAACTGATCTAACAAAAGAATTCAAACACATAACTCACTACAGCACAGCTTCCAGAGCTGTCTGTGAAATATCTCACTGGTTTTGTAAGCGAGGTCATTCCAAATGTGTGCACTCTTTGTCTCAACAGCAGCATGTGTCACGGTTACAGGGCTACACCTAGCAGCATTCGTAAAACAGTTCTCGAAACAAAAGCTGGCACCATCTGACTGCCCCTACAAGCAGAACAGACATCGAAAGCCTAACATGCGTCACTAAAATCCTTCAGAACCAGCTTGAGAACACCTTCAAATGAAGTCTGCATCAAAATCTGCTCCAGTCATCGTCACTTCCAAGTAATGTCCTTCCAATTTGCCGACATCATTGGAAATAAAACAATTTCCGTGCAGAAACGTAGCTTCATCTCGCCAAGTTTAGAGCTGCTGCTTAAAGCACAAACCATCCAACACATTGCGAAATCTTCAGCTTTGTAACAGCAGCACACCAGCAGAAGCAACAATCTATCAAGCAACAATCTACCAGTCCAGTGTGAAGCTTTGGTACTCCTGTCACTCATCTACAAACAATAAAAGCAGCTTTGCACACAACCTAAAACCTTTGGATAAAACTTCTGTCACTTGAAGAATTCATCGTCGTCATGCACAGAACTTGAATCCAAAGGCAGATATACCGCAAGCGTTGCAGACATGGCCGAAATCCTTTGGTATACGATGATTAAAACCTTTGCAGATTTGTTTTCTCAGCAGACCAAGAATTTCTCTTCCAGTGTGTAGGTTTTGTACTCCAACAGTCCCACATATGTGACCTTCCACCACGAAATGAGTCGCATGTCACCTCGCGCGGTTCTGCGCTAGGCTTAATATAAGTCCGGTGAGTGTCTGGTAACAGTGTGAGGGTCACCTTAGTCACAGGCTTATAAACTGTTTTCGCTCTTTTCTAAAACGGTTTTCACCACTGGATAGAGCATAAAAAACTCTTTAGGAAAATGTAAAAATATGAAAATCATGCAAAGGTGACATGCGACTCATTCCGTGGTGGAGGGTCACATGTTACAACCACCCTCGGGCACTCTCAGCACGAATGTACACACACAAACCTTTGCGTTCTTGACAATAGCATTTCTTGGAAGAAACAGAGCCCCCCACACACACACAAATCTTTGGGTTCTCGATGGTGGAACTTCTTTGCAGGAACGTACGTATCCCCGAACTCAACAGGAGGTAGTGAAGTTCCTCCAACTTGTAGGTCCCAGTCACTGACGTGTACGCAACACCAGCAGGCGCAACGCCGATAAAAACATTTCATCAAACAGTGATCGCCGCTTCACAGATAAATCCTCAGGCACATGTCAGACGCAACTATCACCGCATGATCAAGTCCCCGGACACATCAAGAATAGTACTGCTGATACCCCTCAGCCCCTGTGAAGAGAACGTCTATCCAGATGCTCATAGTCTCGGGGGTGGGGGCCACCAGGAAGTACGTGCGGTCAAAAGTCTTCATGCAAAAGGTGAGCTTGGGGTTGGGGCTTTTGACTGTGCGCAGGTGATCCACGTAGACTTCCTCGATGGCCTGGAAACACACCAAGCCCTTCAGCTTGCTCTCCGTCTTGTCCGTGAAGTACATCACCTGCAAAAACACACAACTCACATTATTCACTGAAGTACATCAACTGCAAACACACACAACTCACGTTATTCACTGAAGTACATCACCTGCAAACACACACAACTCACGTTATTCACTGAAGTACATCACCTGCAAACACACACAACTCACGTTATTCACTGAAGTACATCACCTGCAAACACACACAACTCACGTTATTCACTGAAGTACATCACCTGCAAACACACACAACTCACGTTATTCACTGAAGTACATCACCTGCAAACACACACAACTCACGTTATTCACTGAAGTACATCACCTGCAAACACACACAACTCACGATAGGCAACAAACAAACAAAATGTTGGTTTTGGGTAACCTGACCGACACTATTTTTTCCCGCCGACCCTAAAACTTTTTTTTTCACTTCTCAAAAAGAAAATTAACTTTTGGCACATTTTGCGAACCATACCCATACTAAGGGAAGTAATCTTCTTAAAACTCGTCTAAATCCTAAAAACACACAAAAAAACACAAAACAAAAAACTTTCCGACCCCATTGTTTTTGGTCACGTACCAACATATATTGTTGCTGGCCTTATTATTCAAATGGAAAAATTCACCCTGGATATGAAGGCTTCATATTTAGAGTGTTCTTACTATGCATCTACTCCCACAGGCACCTGTATACTGGTACAGTTGATGTATTCATCCCCCTTCGTGTGTACACGCAAACACAAGACCAAGAGCGCACGGAAAAGATCCTGTAATCTACGTCAGAGTTCGGTGGGTTATAGAAACATGAAAATACCCAGCATGCTTCTCCCAAAATCGACGTATGCTGCCTGGATGGCGGGGTAAAAGCGGTCATAAATGTAAAAATCCACTAGAGCAAAAACATGAGTGAACGTTGGAGTTTCACAAAAGCGTCTGTATCTGTGAAACTATTGGGTGTTTAGGATTGAGACTTCATGTAATTCTCAAACACCATAGAACCTTCCTATCGACCAATCTTTAAAGGATAATCTTTGTAAACAAACAAACAAACGATGACATCATTTGAGACCGGCACGGTTGGCCTAGTGGTAAGGCGTCCGCCCCGTGATCGGGAGGTCGTGGGTTCGAACCCTGGCCGGGTCATACCTAAGACTTTAAAATTGGCAATCTAGTGGCTGCTCCGCCTGGCGTCTGGCATTATGGGGTTAGTGCTAGGACTGGTTGGTCCGGTGTCAGAATAATGTGACTGGGTGAGACATGAAGCCTGTGCTGCGACTTCTGTCTTGTGTGTGGCGCACGTTATATGTCAAAGCAGCACCGCCCTGATATGGCTCTTCGTGGTCGGCTGGGCGTTAAACAAACAAACAAACATCATTTGAACTACACAGCCCGGATGCTGTGGGTCGTAGACGACCCATATCTAATTAAAGAAGACATTTTACAGTGTTTATTCCCATTAGGATGGCGTGGGTCGTGTACGACCCATACTCTGCAAACAGGCGATAAAGAGTTTATCCCTGTTCGGATGGCATGGTTTGTGTACGACCCATACGTCTTACGTTGAATCCTTCTTTAGAAAGTATGGGTCGTACACGACCCACATCATCCGGACTCAGTCCAGGGACATAGTGCTTGCTGCCGCGCGAGCAGAGAAAATGTTTCCTCTTTATCTTTGCTTCGCTGGCCGCAAAACCCCTCTGCGTGGAGGTGTTTCCAGACACACCGTACGTAGGGTGGACTGTGTAGGGTGGACTTTGTAGTCCAAAGCGTGATCCGGTAAAGATTAACCAAGAAGAAGAACCCACCTTTCTCTTCATGCGGTCAAAGACGAACCATCGTTTCTTCCACGTCTTGATACGGCCGCCCATCTTCTGCAGGACGCCGCGACACGAGTGGGTGGTGACGATGACGTGGGGACACATGTCCAGGTGGTGGCCGCTACGCTCGATGTGCTGACGCAGGTCAAAGTCCGTGCTAGTGTTGGGCAGGAATCGGGTGAGGGGACGAGCCTGGTGGAGAACAAACAAGAGGAAACAATATAGTGGAATCCCCTTTTAAAAAAAACCCATTTTAAGACTCCCTCCTTTTTAAAACATGATTTTCTCAGCCTGATGGAGAGAAAACGTGAGATGAAACGATACCCAGACCTGGGAACCCCTGTTTAGCACTCAAAAAAACCGTGGTGTATTTTCAGAAAAATGAGCGGACTCCGCACGGTTTGTGAACATCTATGCTTGACACCTGTCCAGCGCACCGTTAATTAAGTTTACCAATACATTTAAATCAAAGGCTTCCTGCAGTGTATACTGACAAAAACTGATCATGCTTGTATGTGTCAAAGTACTGGATCGGTTTCGGGATGTGAAGCAGTCTAGGAATCTTTCTTATCTTTTTTCAACTGACCGTACTGATCGTATTCTATTCGATCATGCGTACAGGCGACATCGTATGGGTTCCCGGGTCTGAATACCCCAAAAACAAAACAGTGGAACACCCTTTTAAAAAAAACCGATTTAAGACTCCCTCCTTTTTAAGACCTTGTTTTCTCAGATTTTGGGAGGTCTTACTGTACAAATAAAATTGTTAGGACAGTGTCCTTCTTCTTCTTCGTCGTTCGCTGGACAGTGTCCTAAGTAACTTTTTTTTCCCCTACATGAAACTCGAGCAAAAACATGAGTTATCACACCCTAATGAAAAAGGCCGTAGCTAAAAACAGTGAATGATGACATATCGTAAAATTTCATTTCATTTTCATTTTTCATTTTCATTACTTTATTGTCCCATCGCTGGGAAATTCGGGTCGCTTCCTCCCAGTGGAAAGCTAGCAGCAACGGAGTCGCGCTACCCAGGTGTCTGCGTGTTTAGGTGTATTCAGCCGCCTGCACTTTTGGCAGAATGACCAAGGTCTTTTACGTGCCATTGTGATGACACGGGGGTGGGACATGGCTTCCGTCTCTGGGTCTGCACATAAAGTTGACCCGTGTCCGTCCCGGCCCGAATTCGAACCTGCGACCTTCCGATCACAAGTCCAGTGCTCTACCAACTGAGCTACCGGGCCCCCTGTTTGTTTCTTTTTTATTATGTTTTTTTTTTAATATACAGTATCATTCTGTTGCAAGCAGAGTTGTGTAAGAATATCAATTACACCAGCAATACAAGTACAGCTGGAAAGTTGGTGCAGCGTCATGGTTTGTAAAGTTATTCAGGACGTGGTAAACATCAGATACACAACATTATTTCTTAGGAAAGTTGATATGGTCTCCTCGGGGCGGAGATATAGCTCAGTCGGTAGCGCGCTGGATTTGTATCCAGTTGGCCGCTGTCAGCGTGAGTTCGTCCCTACGTTCGGCGAGAGATTTATTTCTCAGAGTCAACTTTGTGTGCAGACTCTCCTTGGTGTCCGAACACCCCCGTGTGTACACGCAAGCACAAGACCAAGTGCGAACGGAAAAGATCCTGTAATCCATGTCGGAGTTCGGTGGGTTATGAAAATACGAACATACCCAGCATGCCTACTCAACGAAAGCGGAGTGAGCTGACTATGCTCTCAGAGTATAGTGTGGGGAACCCAAATGGGCAAACGAGCTCACACGTAACCAGAAAATTCTGGAACGCTGAAGAAGAAGAAGAAGAAGAAGAAGAAACATTATACTGTATTTCTAACAAAACAAAACATTACCTGCACTGACCTTTGACCCAGCGGTCTTTTAAGTGGACACACAGACAAACACACTTATAACACAGAAAATAAACTTATCAGACACATTGTCAAGTAGCTCGCTGTGAGGACACAAGCAAGGCAAAAGGAGAGATAATTTGCTGAGAATGATGAATAAAGTGTTGTTGGTATGGTTACCAGGAGCTTCCTCAGGAGCGTCTGTTGATTGCAACCATGGGCACGGCCGCCTGCGAGTGGATGTTTGAGGAGACCAGAAAGTACGTCTGTGAGCGCAAAGCCTTCGGACGCACCCTGTCCAAACTGCAGGTCAGTGTTGTTTGTGTGTGTATTGAATGAGCAGTAAGGCGGGGATTTTTCTGTATTTCCCATTGTCAATAATGTCAGCGCCAATTTTGAGCGGACAG